>NC_135984.1:28324343-28451755 GCF_053455715.1 Rhinoraja longicauda
GGGAGTTAGATGTGGCCCTTGTGGCTAAAGGGATCAGGGGTATGGAGAGAAGGCAGGTACAGGTTACTGAGCTGGATGATCAGCCATGATCATATTGAATGGCGGTGCAGGCTCGAAGGGCCGAATGGCCTACTCCTGCACCTATTTTCTATGTTTCATTCGTTCCCTTTTCTCCTCTCGCCCATTTGGCAGATTATACAAAAGCCTGAAAGCATGTACCACCAGATTCAAGGACCGCTTCTTCTCTGCTATTATCAGGCTATTGAACAGACCTCTCAAAAGCTAAAGCTGTATTCCCGATCCCTCCCAATCTGCCTAGTTGCATTTTTTCAATCTGCATTTTCTCAGCAGCTGTAACACTATTCTGTACCATGTTTCCTCTCTTTTTGCACCATGTATAGTTTTGATTGTACTCGTGAATAAAGTCCTAACCTGCCCAATCTCTGCCTATAGCTCAGGCTCCCGAGTCCTGGGACCATCCTCAATGACAAACAGATGCCGACTGACCACGGGAATATTTCAGGCAACCTGTCCGCGGTGCAGAATTCCTTCAGGTGGTTGATCCCATTGCTCACTGGCACAAGCCTCTCCCAGTGCTGAGTGACCGAATGCCTTTGACATCCAGTGAGGACCTGGCTTGAGACCCTCAGAATCATCCAAAACTATCTAATGGTTGGCACATTTGTAGGGCAGCATGGTAGCCTAGCGGTACTGCCTGACAGCGCCAAAGACCCAGTTTCAATCCTGACTACGAGTGCTTGTCTATACAGAGTTTGTTCGTTCTCCCCGTGATCTGCATGGGTTTTCTCAGAGATCTTCTGTTTCCACCCACACTCCAAAGATGTACAGGTTTGTAGGTTAATTGGCTTGGTATAAAATTAAAAATTGTCCCTAGTGTGTGTAGGGTAGTGTTAATGTGCGGGGATTGCTGGTCGGTTCTGATTCGGTGGGCCAAAGGGCCTGTTTCCGCGCTGTATCTCTAAAACTAAAAACTTCATGAACCAGTGACAAAGTTGGAAGTGCAGGTGGAAAAGTAGAAATGTGTTGAGAGCTGTTGAAATCTAAATATAAACATGGAGTTTATAGAAACAGACTTTGCAAAGAAAGAACAGATAATGAAGCATGAAAATCATTGGAGCCATTGGTCAGCAAGTACAGGAAGGCATGGTCATACAATAATGGTTCTTGGGTGACCAAGGAAATAAAACTCTTCCAATCCATATTTCTGTTCAACTGTCCTTGAAAGTTGTAATTGTTTCTACTTCTATAGCTTCCTTTGGCTGATTATTCCAGGTGCTGACAACCCGACTCTGAAACAGTTGCATCCAAGGTCCCTCTGCAATCTCTTCACTCCCACCTTTAGCCTATGCCATCTAGTTTTAGAATCCTTTGCCCTGGGAAAAAGCTTGTGAATGTTCACTTTATCCATTTCCCTCATGTTTTTGCACACTTCAGTAAGGTCTCACCAAATTGAAGCCGTGGCCAAAAAAGCACACCAATGCTTCTACTCCCTCAGAGGTTCAGCATGCCTTCAGCGCTCATACCACTTGCACAGATGCACCTTATAAAGCATCCTATTGGGGTGCAACACAGCTTGGATTGGCAACAGCTCTGCCTAAGACTGCAGAATTGCACAGTTATTGATGCAGCCGTCAATTATACAAACTTGTCTCTCCCCCGCGACTGTCTACGTCTCACACTGCCTTGGGAAAGTACCCAATGTTCCCTAGGTTAATTATTTGGCTCAATTATTTGTAACATGAATGTAGGCAGACGTATCCCATGAAAATGAGTAGATCATATAGTGCTCTTGCTATAGATATGTAATTTGCTGTTGTTTCAAGAGTGCCAATACTCTGAGCACGTGATTGGCACCACCAGAGTGAACATTGTGCACCATTCTATTCTTAGCCGTGCAAACATATTGGTATCTTGACCTTGCCTAGTGATTTTGTTAAGTATCTGGTTTTAATTGTTGGCCAACGATAGATGAATACAGGCTGGAATAATACTTTGCATGGAAGTAGGTAACTCACCTGAATCCCAGAATCTTGGAACTGAAACATGTCAGGGCATTGTGTGTATTTATTTTCAGAAACAAGAATTGGATAAAAATTACAACTGAGGTTCACGAAATGCAAGGATTTCCTAAGACTCTCAGCTAAACCTACCTTTTTTGTGACAATAATCATGGATCATTTGCAACAACCTGAACTGAAGAAGGGTCTCGACCCGAAACGTCACCTCCCGAGATGCTGCCTGACCTGCTGAGTTACTCCAGCATTTTGTGAATAAATCGATTTGTACCAGCATCTGCAGTTATTTTCTTATACTATTTGAACACAGTAGCCCCCTTCTCTGAAGAGCAATGACATGCCGCTCAGCGGAATACCGCCTGATGGTGACAGGTTCTCTGTTCTCTGCTCTCAGTCACATTTGGACAGGTACACTGCAGGTAGCTTCATGTCACTACACATGCTGCATGGCTGAACGGAAGACTTGATGGATTGGGGCCTGCAGGAGGAAGTCGCTGAGCCAACCCCCTGTTCTTCGGAGCCAGCGAACCTGGCCTGGAAGAGGGAAGCTGCTGTGCCAGTCCCTGCTCATCCACCGCAGACACCGGGAGGATGGAGCCAGTGACGTCCGGGCAAAGAGCGAGGCCGGGAGGAAGGAGAGGAGAGGGAACCAGGGCCTGGCATACTGCGCCCTTGTGGTCGGATGCGGGAGGCAACCCTGGGGAACAAAGGACTGGCGAGGAGAGGGACGTGCAAGGAAAGGGACGGCTGGAGGGCTGCAACAGCCTGGGACATGCCTGGCACAGGCACCTAGATCTGGACTGAGCGTGGACTTTGAACTTGGCGCCAAAACATGGCACCATCTGCATGCGGCTCAGTAGGTGATTCCTGTACACTTGCTAATCGGGGATCGCGGGTATACTCTACTGTACTGTAAGGAATAGAATTTTGCAGTGTTAACAATTAACATAAGTGACAATAAAAAGCACTATTGACTATTGAGGCTGTCAGTTCTAAATCCCTGGCTTCTTACGGTCCATAGCCACTAATCTGTGCTGGAAATACCTCTGTGTTGGTTATGGCTGAAAATACAATCAAGCTCATTGATAATTAATAGACTGTAGTTATTTAATGCTGATGAGGCTAGCTCCATTACACTGGAGCTCTGGAACGTCGGAGATCGAGGGATGACATGGTAGAAGTATTTTTTTAAATGATGAGAGGCAGAGATAGGATAGACAATCAGAACTTTTTCCCCATGGTGGGAATGTCGAACACTAGAGGACATAGCTACAAGGTGAATGGGGGAAAGTTTAATGGAGATGTTTGGGTCAAGTTTGTTCAGTTGTGGGGCCTGAAACGCACTGACAGGGGTGGAGGTGGAGACTGATATCATAGTGTTGTTTAAGAAGCTTTTGTACATGGTACAAAGGTAGGTACGTGTAAGTGCAAGAAGTGACGAGATATGGATCATGTACAGGCAGGTTAGATCAGTTTAACCTGGCACCATGTTCGGCACAAACATTGTGGGTCGAAAAGCCGGTTCCTGTACGGTACTGTTGTATGTTCGATTACTTGTCAGTGATCTGGGCTGACAAGTGATGTAGATAGTCTGTGTGGACAGTGGTTCCTTGGGTACAGTTATTGCCTGACCGTCAAAGAACTCTCACCACAGGAGGTGGGAATTATCCGCTGTCTGCTGAAGCAATACGTAGGCACACACTCCCCTCCCTCTGCTGTCACCCCTTGCTTTTTATTAATTAGAAACATGCCAAGTAAGGGCTTTAGTTAGCTTTACCACTCCCATGCTAATTATCTGCCTTCCACGTCCCTGATGGTGACAATAATAATAATTTTAAAATGTTAACCATTGCCTATCCAGTTAGAATAAAAATGCCAATTCTATCAAAACATTAAAAATAAACCTCTCTTTTATCACATGGGCCTGTTAACACGTAGAAGACCTCGATGTGTTGTCACAGCTCGTACACATCCCTTTAATGTGCTCTGCAGGAATAAGGCACAGTCAGAGCTCGAGATTGTTCCACATGTGGCTGTACTTTATCTTTGGTTTTCTCTAAATTCTTCGGTCTGTGTAGACCGACATCCTTTGCAGTCCCAACCGTCCCATTCCACCTCTCATGCCTATTCAGATTACTTTTGAAGGCAGTGATCGATACCTTTCTACTGTGAATCCTGGATACAATCTTGAGTTTTTAAAGAATTTCCTCAGGCCCTTCCATCACCACCATTGAACATTTGGTCCAAATGTGAAATCTCCTGTGGTCCTCCTGCTGGAACATTTACTCTGGGAACAGCATTGCTCTCTTTCCCCACTCTGAACCAGTCATCATCTTGTACACCTGGTAGATCTCCCAACCTTGTGTCACAGCTCTCCAGTCTAATCCTGCAGCTGAAATCTCCCGCTAGGACCTTCACATACTTCCCAATGTGTGGTGACCAGAACTGATTGCGATGGTCCAGTTGTGTCCGAACCAGTGCCTTGTACAACTTCAATGGAATTTCTATGCTTCTTTATTTAAATTCTTTTTTGATGAATGTCAAAATCCCATTTGTTTTACGAATTAGTCCCCATGTTACAAAACGTGATGATAGCGAGAAAGGGTTTCTAATTTGGAAATATATATTAGATGGAAAACTGGATAGAGTGTTGGCAGATGGAGCTTAATCCCAACAAAGGTAAGAGGACACATTTTGGGAAGTCAAAGAGGAGTAGGGATAAACAAGAGACACTTATGAACATTGATGAACAGAGGGAGCTATGGTCCAAGTCTATGGCTGCTTCAAAATAGCATCATCGGTTGATGGGTGGTAAAGAAAGCATGTAGCATACTTGCTTTCATAGGTCAGGGCACAGAATATATAAGTTGGGATGTTAAGCTGCTACTTTACAAAACACTGGTCAGACTGCACGGTGCATTATGTGCAGTTCTCGACATTACACTACTGGAAGGGTGTAATTGTGCTGGAAAGAGTGCAGTGGAAATTCACCAGGATGGTGCCTGGATTGTGGGAGAGATTGGATCGGCTGGGCCTGTTTTTCCTGGAATGTTGAGGAATGACCTGATAAAGATATATAGGAATATGAGAGATATGGATAGAGTAAATGGACACAATCTTGTTCCCACAGTAGGGGTATCAAAAGCATGAGGCTTAATGTGAAAGGAAAGATTTTTAGAAAATCCACATTGAATTATAACATTGTTTTAAGCATGTTTGTATACTAGTGGTGGGGTTAGTTATCTCTTACCAGGAATGTTGAAAAACTGCACTTTTGTGTTTGCTGTAGGAAGGATTGCATAATGAGTAGGTTTGCAGATGGTACTAAAGTAGGAGGTATTGCAGACAGTGAGGATGTACAATGGGATCTTGATCAGCTGGGCAAGGTTGCCGAGGAATGGCTAATGGATTTGAATTCAGATAAGTGCTGTTACATTTTGGGAAGTCAAGCCAGAGGAGGAACTTCACAGTGAATGACAGGCCCCGGGGAGCATTGTAGAGTAGATGGATCAAGGAGTACATTTACATAGATCAATGAAAGTGGCATTACAGCTAAATAGGGCAATGAAGAGGCTTTTGGCACATTGGCCTTTATCAATCAGGGAACTGAGTATAGAAATTGTGACATTATGTAATAGGTGGTGAGGTGATGTAAGGTATTTACTGTAAGCAACAAACCACCGTTTTTTTAACTTCCACCTCTCTTCCCATGTTCCACCTAACTTGCACCTATTCTCCACTCCATATCCCCTCGCACCCATATTCCTTCCTCTGGCTTCACAATTTTCACCTCTTCTATCCTTATCTCGTATGTTTTTTCTTTTCACCTCTGGCCTTTGTCCAGCCATCTGCCTATCAACCCCCTTCCCTCGCATTGGTATCCACTATCACTTGCCAGGCTTTGTCCTTCCCCTCTTCTCTTTCAGCTTTCTCCCCACCACCCCAACCACAATCAGTTTGAAGAAGGGTCCCGACCCGAAACGTCACCTATCCATGTTCTCCAGAGATGCTGCCTGACCCGCTGAGTTACTCCAGCACCTTTTAACAAGTAACCATGCAGTATAGAGTCTTATCCTCTGTAGTTAACAACTAAACTTATTTCAATTCGTATCAACGTCACTGATGTTTCCTAACCAGAATCATGATACTGTACTAGATCAAGGATACAATGGAGGAGGTAAATGACACCTGAACACTGTTAAAATACAAGGAATGGAAACATTAGGTGAGTGTTGTCCGGAATGTAAAAGTTTAAGTGGTGTTCAAACGAGGTTTCAGCATATTGAAGAGAACTGTTACGATAGTCAAGTCAAGAGGGTTTAATTGACATTTGTACCAACAACGGAATAATGAAATTCTTACTTGCAGCAGTAAATTAGGCCACAGTACTCATAGGCAACAATAAACAAACAAAATTCAATAAATTAATAAACTCCAATGCTATTTGTAAAAAGCCCAAAGTCCTTCGTGCAACCAAGGCAGTTCATAGTTGATAGTTTAGTTAATGTTTTATAGTGTTCAGGAGCCTGGTGGTTGTTGAGGACTGGTCCTTAAACCTGGTTATCATGGTTTTCAGACTCCTATACTTTCTTATCGATGGTAGGAGTGAAATGAGAGTGTGCGTGGGTCCTTGATGATGCTGGCTCTCTTTGAGACAGCACCTCCTATAGATCTCTCTTATAGATCCTTTTGATGTTGGGGAGGTCGGTACCCGTGATGGTAATCTTTAATTCCTGGGCATTAGAGTTGTTGAACCAGGCTGTGATGCAACCAGTCAATATGCACTCTACTATACATCTGTAGAGAAGTTCAAGAGAGTATTCCTCGACATACCGAATCTCCTCTATCTTCTCAGGATGTAGAGGTGTTGATGGGCTTTCTTGATGGTAGAATCAGTTCTGGGCCCAGATAGGTGGAGAGATTCTATATCTGGCTCCAGAACGTCACATCCAGTGCTGTCAGTTCAATTGTGGTTGAATTTGGATCCCACTGCTCTGCATTGAAAATTTGACAGAAATATACTTTTAATTGAATTGTCTTGTTGATTAACTCACTGCAAATGTCTGAGAGAAAAATAAATCATTCATGTATGAATAACCGGTCATGAATGGCGACAGTGTGGCCTGGGTGTTAGATGGTGTGCTGTCTGTTGAGACACCATGTGCGCTGGTGCAACTGAAGCAGCTGACATTAAACGCCGTCTCCTTTGCCTTTGCAGCATGTGTGCCTGGATGATTGACAAGTTTGGGAATGAGGAGCAGCGCCACACCTACTGTCCACGCCTGTGCAGCATGGAGAGCTTTGCTTCCTACTGTCTCACCGAGCCAGGTCTGAGATCTGTGTAAATATCCCACACACAGCACTTCTCTTTACCCACTGTCAACACTGGCAAAGCTCAGGTTTATCCCTGCCTCTGTTGGTTAAAATGTATGCTTCAGCTGTATGAGCTGGTGTGTTCAATATTGCCTGCCAGCCATTTGCAATTGCACCCATTTGTGTGAAATTTCAGAGGCCTGAATGGCACTCAATAAATGAGACAATATTTTGGACTTTGGAAATAATGAAACTGGAATTGGGATAAGTTGTCTGTCTTCACAAGTTTTGATTTTCAGAACTGGAAACTAAGCTGGGGGGCACAGTGGCTCAACGGTAGAGTTGCTGGTTTACAGCGCCAGAGTATATTATATAGACTAGCGATACAGCGTGGAAACAGGCCCTTCGGCCCACCAAGTCCGCACCGACTAGCGATCATCCCGTACATTAGCACCATCCTACACACCAGAAACAATTTACAACTTTTACCAAAGACAATTAACCTGCTAACCTCTATGTCTTGGAAGTGTGGGAGGAAGCCAGAGCACCTGGAGAAACCCCAAGCGGTCACAGGGAGAACATGCAAACTCCGTATAGACAGCACCTGTAGTCAGGATCGAACACAGGTCTCTGGCGCTGTAAGGCAGCAAATCTGCCGCTGTGACCCAGGTTTGATCCTGAGTACGGGTGTTGTCTGCACGGAGTTTGAACGTTCTCCCTGTGGGTTTTCTCCGGGTGCTCCGGTTTCCTCCAAAGATGTAGAGGTTTGTAGGATAACGGGCTTCAGTAAAATTATAAATGGTCCCTAGTGTGTGTAGGATAGTGCTAGTGTACGGGGATCGCTGGTCGGGGGATGACTCAGTGGGCCAAAGGGCCTGTTTCCACATTGTATCTCTAAAGTCTAAGTAAAAGACAAGCAAGGAATTGTATATTTGTATTGCGTGATGAATAGTAACAGCTAATTGGTCATCAAAGGAAAGATGAAGAAATCTAGCAGACTTTAACTTAGTGAAAGGTCTACCAGAGATACAAGAAGAAAGTATGAAAAGAACATGCAAGATATATCAAACCAAATGGTAAATGGGGTGTGAATGTAATAAAGAAATAAAAGAATGGAAAGGAGAATGTAGAAACAAGGAACTTGAGATGCAGGTTGGTACAAAAGGACACAAAGTGCTGAAGTAACTCAGCGGGTCAGGCAGCATCTCTGGAGAACATGGAGAGACGATATTTTGGGTTAGGAGCCTTTGGACTGTTCCTTCTTGTTCCCAAAGGAGAATGTTGCCCATTTGAGCTGTGTGATGGCTGTAATGAGCAAAGCACAAGCGGAGGGATTGAGTCAAAACAGTGACAATGAGGGCTCATCGGCTCATCACACCAATGCTGGCCTTCTCAACCTACACTAATCCTATTTGCCCACATTAGGACCATATACTTAGATGCCTTGCCTATTTAAGTGTATGTGTACATGTCTTACAAGTAGTGGGATCTGATTTCACCACTGGCAGCATATCTCAGATATTAACCAGTCTCTATATGAAGATAATTGTACCCCTCAGAAACCCGTTAAAGCTTCTTCCTCACCTTAAATCTTGTGATTCTTTTTTATTCCTCTGTCATGGGAATTGGGACTCTCCACCCTATCTGTGCCTCTCGTAATCATATTGCTTCTGTCATCTCAGCCTCCTTTGCTCTGGCAAAAACAAGCCTATCTTATCCTATCCAATCCCTCTTCGTAACTAAAATCCTTCAGTGCAGGCAACATCACAACCATTTCCTCTGCACTCTCCCATACATCTTTTAGCACAATCTTTTATACATCTTTTAGCACAATCACATCCTATCAATTTTTGGGGGCATTTTTGAAAAATTCATCTCAGATAGTCCTAGTCTTCTCATTTTCCCCTTTATTCCTTCAAACTGATCTGCTTCAAGTTTCATCCAGTTTTTGAAATTTTTGAATCATACAGTTCAATGATGCTAATGTGCCCATGCAATCATCAAATTCCTAACTATACAGATAGACACTCGAGTCATAAATACCAGAGTCATTTAAGTACAAATGCCAAGAGAGATACAGTATGTAAACAGGTACTTTGACCCATCAAGTCCATGCGTACCATCAACCAACTACACAAATCCTACATTAATCAAAAAAAATTATTTTCTTATTCTCAACAACTCGAAATCCAAATACTACATAAGGGGCAATTTACAGCCGGCAATTAACCTTGCAAGATTCAAGATTCAAGATTCAAGATAGCTTTATTTGTCATCCAAAAAAACGATTTTTTTGGACGAAATTGAGTCACCCACAGTCCAACAATAAAACATTAAATTAGGCAGATGACACAATAAAGCATTAAAATAGGCAAGTTACACAACCCCAAAAACACACAAAAAAAAGAAACATCCATCACAGTGAGTCTCCTCCAGTCCTCTCCTCACTGTGATGGAAGGCCACAATGTCTTTTCCCTTCCCCTGCCGTCTTCTCCCGCGGTCAGGTTGTTGTGGCTGCAGGCCGCACCGAACGGTGAAAGGTCCGCAGCGGGCCGACCCAAGCCCCGCGATCCGGGGCGGGCGAACACGCTGTCGCTGCCGCTGCTGCTGCACGTCGGGGCGGTCGTGGCTTGCCTTGGTATGCTTGCCTTCATTGGTTGGGGCATTTAATATAAGAGTAATTATGTTGGTCATGGATGGCATTGAGAGATTTTTATTTAAGCACATAGATATGAAAGGAATAGAGGGATATGGATCATGTACATGCAGAGGAGATTATTTCAAATTAGTATCATGTTTGGCAGAGTTGTGGGCCAAAGGGCATGTTCATGTGCTGTACTGTTGTATGTTTGATGTTTATTATTATTTAACTGGGCAGGCACAACAGAAGTTTGCCATACAAAGGGATCTGAGTGTTCCCATATATGAAACACAGTTAGTTTGAATGTAAAGCAAGTAACAATACAAGGAAATAGTTTTCTGAAAATACATTGCAGGTTGATAATGTGGTTGATAACGTGCATTTGAGTATTGTGTTCAGTTTTGCCCACTCTCCAATCGGAAAGATGTCATTAAGCTGGAAGGAGTGAAGTTTTACAAGGATGCTGCCAGGACTTTAGGGGCTGAGCTTTTGGTAAAGGTTGGGCAGGCTAGGATTTTATTTCTTGGAGCACAGGAGGCAATAGAAAATCCTGAGGGAAATAGATGGTTGAATGCACAGAGTCGTTTACCAAGGTAGGGGAATCTCGAAGGCAGGTGGCGGCGCCTAACGGCAGCGGCTGACTAGCAGTCTGTCCGTCTTTTTTTTGTTGAGTGTCGGTGTTGGGATGATTTTAATATATATTTTTTTGGTTGTGTATGTGTGGGAGGGGGTGGTGGTGTGTGGGGGGTGGGTGTGGGTGGGTGGGTGTGGGGAACTTTTCTCTTCCTCACGGCGCGGGGTGCGGCTCGGCTGCGGGGCCTAACATCCCCCGGTGCGGCTCGGCCGCTGGACTTTACATCCCGGTGCGGCTTGGCCGCTGGACTTTACATCCCGGTACGGCTTGGCCGCTGGACTTACATCGCCCGGTGCAGCTCGGCTGCGGGGCTTAACACCGCCCGGTGCAACTCGGCTGCGGGACTTTACATCGCCCGGTGCAACTCGGCTGCGGGGCTTAACACCGCCCGGTGCAGCTCAGCTGCGGGGCTTAACACCGCCCGGTGCAACTCGGCTGCGGGACTTAACACCGCCCGGTGCGGCTCGGCTGCGGGACTTTTCACCGCTGGTGCGGCTCGGCTGCGGGACTTAACACCGCCCGGTGCGGCTCGGCTGCGGGACTTTTCACCGCTGGTGCGGCTCGGCTGCGGGACTTAGCTGCGCAAGGCTTGGTCGCGGGCCTTTCATCGCCCGGTTCGGCCGCGAGACGTTTCAGCGCCCGGTGCGGGGACTGTGCGGGTCGGTCGGGGACGAGCTGTCTGTCCGTGGGCGTGGGGAAGAGAGGGGAAGTTTTGTTGCCTCCATCACAGTGAGGGGGTGTTTGGAGTCACTGTGATGGACGTTTGTGTTGGGGTTATGTGTCTTGTGTTCTTTTTTTTTCTATGACTGCTATGTAGTTTCGTTCGGTACTTCGGTACCGAACGACAAATAAAGCTCTGTTATACTGTTATACTGTTATAGCTTTTAGGTGAGATGGGAAACATTTAATAAGAACCTGAGAGGCAACATTTTTTTCAGAGCATCGTGGGTGAATGGAGGTAGCTACCAGAGGAAGTAGTTGGGTACAAGGAACAAGGTGCTGAGGAAGTAGTTGTGACAAGTACAACATTTAAAAGATATTTGGACAGGTATATGGGTTGGAAAGATTTGGAGGGATAAAAACTCCACATGGGAAATGTGGCAAGCTTAGATTAACATCTTGGTTGGCATTGACGAGTTGGATTGGAATGCAGAAAAGTGAGAATTGATTGTGTTGAAGTGCGCAGGAAGAATTTGCTGGAAGTTGATCCTGGAAATGCTGAAGACGATTGATTGGCTGAAAGATACAGCATGGAAACAGGCCCTACAGCTCATCGTGTCCACGCCAACCATTCACATTAGTCATAGGCAGAAGGTGCAAACTCCACACAGACCGTGCCCGAGGTTAGAATTAAACCTGGGTCTCTGGTGCTGTTAGACTGAGCTGTTGTGCTGCCCCAGGGGTGTTACCCCTCAAGGGAGACTGGGAATGTACTTGCTATATAAGGAATTGTCTATTTAAGTTTGAGATGAGGGGGAATTTCTTTTAAGGGTCATAAACCTTGGAATAAAGCTACATCGAAAGTTGTAGAGGGCAATTTATCTTGCATCTTAGCCCTAAGTACATGTAGATGTTTGGACTACAGACTAGTGAAAGGTTATGGGCAGGGAGCTAAGGGCAGCAGGAGGTTCACCGTGATCTGGCAGGGCAGTTTTGTGGCCTCCTCCTGCCTATCAGTTCTGTGCAGCACACACAGGGACTCGGTAGATCACAAGTTTATCTCAATGTTACTGGGGCTTAAAAAGTCAGAATGTGAATGCCAGCTGCAGTCTGTCACATTAAACACTGCAATAATGCTTCAGTCACTGCACCTGCACTTTGCAATACTCAGACATTGTGGAAGTTTACACATGCAAATCCTTTACTTTTTTAAGAGAATAATTTTACTGTTTTAATTTGGAAGTCTGTGGATGATCTAATTGCAGTGTTGAAAGTGGTTGGATTTGATACTTAGAGGCTATTGCTATGGTCAGAAAATCAAACTTTAATCTTAAATTGGAACTTGAACATTTTGGAGTGAAAATAGGAACTGCTACTTTCAAAGTGCAGTGGAAGTCTGGGATTTTCTCCCTAAAAGGCTCTTCTGGCACAGTCTGTTGAAATAGTTACTAATTAATATTTTTGGCATCAAATTATACAGGTCAGAATGTCTAAGAAAGGAACTGCAGATGTGAATTCATACCAAAGATAGACACACAATGCTGGAGTAACTCAGCGGGACAGAATCATCTCTGCCTGACCTGAGTTAATTCAGCACTTTGTGTCTATTATCCAGGTCAGTTGGGTGTGGGAAATGAGCCTGTACCTGGGATTATGGATGGGTGTTGCTGAGAGTGGGTCAGAGCCACTCTGTCACTCTGTGTACTGCCGTGTTCTATTCTCCACTCTCCCATTATGCGTCCCATGTAAAAACGAGTCATCTCTTATAGGCAGCAGTTCCAGCGACACAAATAACTGTCAATACCTCACCCATTGGTAATCATGATGCCTACAATGCAGTTGTCAACCTGGCCTTCATTAATGCATCGTTATTTCTGGGAGTGATAGGGACTGACCATCATTCTGCATTGGGGTGGTGCAGCTGGTAGAGCTGCTGCCTCATGGCGCCAGAGACCCAAATTGCATTCTGCTCTCGGGTGCTTGGAGTTTACCTGTTCTTCCTGTGACCACGTGGGTTTCCTCTGAGTTTTCCGGTTTCCTCCCACATCCCAAAGACGTGTGGGTGTGTAGATTAACTGGCTTCTGTAAATTGCCCCTAGTGTATAAGGAGTGAATGAGAAAATGGGATAACATTGAACTAGTGTGTTTGGGTTAGCATGGACCCGGTGGGCCGAAGGATCTGGTTTCCTGATGTAGCTCCACACTAAAAACAAAACTAACATTTCCTCAGCCCTCTACAATCATGACTGAAGAAGTGGTGGGTGTGAGGGACTGTTTGCTGTGGAATGTGTCCATGTTACATTTTCTGATTCCACCCGACAGGAAGTGGCAGCGATGCAGCTTCACTGATTACTTCGGCAAGGCGAGAGGGAGATGACTACATCCTCAATGGCGCTAAGGTAATGACATAGAGACGTGTTTGCTCCCTACACTAGTGGTGCTTGTGTAGTGGTAATGTATCTCGGTTGTTTTGTTGACTGATTCCCTCATTGAGAATGGAGTATTCTAAGCAGATGAGACCTCCCAGAATGACTGATTCAGAAACTCTTACCTTTTCAGGCTTTTATCAGTGGAGGAGGGGATGCAGACCTGTATGTGCTGATGTGCAGGACTGGAGACAGAGGCCCGAAGGGCATTTCTTGCCTGTTGGTGGAGAAAGGAACAGCTGGACTCAGCTTCGGCAAGAAAGAGAAAAAGGTAAATGCCTGCACTCAGTGGGCAGGTTCTCTATTTGCCTGCACTCAATGGGCAGGTTCTCCATTTGCCTGCACTCAGTGGGCAGGTTCTCCATTTGCCTGCACTCAGTGGACAGGTTCTCCATTTGCCTGCACTCAATGGGCAGGTTCTCCATTTGCCTGCACTCAATGGGCAGGTTCTCTATTTTCATCAAGGCAGTAGCACAAACCGCAGACAAAAAAGTGCTTACTGCACGCAAGCTTATTCCTCTGATGTTATAACTCTGGAAAAGGCTACTCTGGAGAAAGATACAACGCCATAATGTTTATGCAAATGCCCCTGGTAGCTTATTGCTTGACTCATTGTAGGGGTCAGCTTGCCGATTGTGCTGTATGAACACGTTCCAACTTCTTCCTCTTTGTTCTCCCGCGGTCGGGCAGTCAAACCATCCGTAGTCGGGGCGATCAAAGCCGGCGCAGCCGACGATCGAAACCCCCATCAGGGTGATCAAAACTCCCGCGTCGGGACAGTTGAAACTCTCTCCGCCGCATGGAGCTCCCGAGTTGGCCTCTTCTTACTAGAGACCGCGGGCTTCACGATGTTAAAGTCCACAGGCCCCACGGTTGGAGCTTCGATCACCGGCAAAGGGATCGCAAGTTCCGCGATGTTAAAGTTCGGCAGACTCTTGCGGCTTGGAGCGCCGGGCCGGTCTCCAGAAAAGGCCACCAACTCCATGATGTTAGGCCGCAGTGGGGACGGAGATACAATATGGAAAAAAAATCGCATCTCCGTCGAGGTAAGAGATTGAAAAAATGAATGAATGAATAAGTTTATTGACCAAGTACATACATATACAAGGAATGTGCCTTGGTGCTCCACTCTCAAGTAACAACACAAACACACAGTAAACATTTAAGAATAGAGCATAAAACATTAAAACTTTAAGAATACAACATTACGGTTTAAACATGTGAGTGAAATAAACCAGTGCAAAAAGAGACCACAGACTTTTAGTTATTGAGTAAAGCTACTACACGCGGAAAAAAGCTGTAACCAGTTGTGTATCGCAGCTGGCTGTGGCTGCTTTGACAGTCTGGAGGCGCCTTCCAGAGGGATTTATTTCACAAAATGCTGGAGTAACTCAGCAGGTCAAGCAGCATCTCATGAGAGAAGGAATGGGTGACGTTTCGGGTCGAGACCCTTCTTCAGACTGATGAAGACCAGAGGGAAGTGCATCAAAGAGTTTGTGGCCAGGGTGAGAGGGGTCAGAGATGATCTTGCCCGCTCGCTTCCTGGCCCTTGCAGTGTACAGTTCGTCAATGGGGGGAAGGTTGCAGCCAACAACCTTCTCAGCTGATCGAACGATCCGTTGCAGCCTCCGGATGTCGTGCTTGGTGACTGAGCCAAACCAGACCATGATGGAGAAGGTGAGGACGGACTCAACGATGGCAGTATAAAACTGGACCATCATTGCCTGTGGCAGATTGAGTTTCCATAACTGCCGCAGGGTACATCCTCTGTTGGGCCTTTTTGACTGTGGAGTCGATGGTGGCCCCCCCATTTAAGGTCCTTGGAGATGATGGTTCCAAGGAACTTAAATGACTCCACAGATGTGACCATGGTGTTGTTGATGGTGAGTGGGGGAAGGGGAGGGGGAGCTCTCCTAAAGTCTACAATCAGTTCCTCTGTCTTAAGAGCATTGAGCTCCAGGTTGTTGCAATGGCACCAGGGCGCCAGCTGTGTCACTTCCCATCTGTAGGCAGATTCCACCCCATCCTGGATCAGTACAATTAGAGTTGTGTCATCTACAAACTTGAGGAGCTTGACAGAGGTGTCTGTGGAGGTGCAGACTTTGGTGTATCATATATATACAGCCGGAAACAGGCCTTTTCGGCCCACCAAGTCCGTGCCGCCCAGCGATCCCCGTACATTAACACTATCCTACACCCACTAGGGACAATATTTACATTTACCCAGCCAATTAACCTACATACCTGTACGTCTTTGGAGTGTGGGAGGAAACCGAAGATCTCGGAGAAAACCCACGCAGGTCACGGGGAGAACGTACAAACTCCTTACAGTGCAGCACCTGTAGTCAGGATCGAACCTGAGTCTCCGGCGCTGCATTCGCTGTAAAGCAGCAACTCTACCGCTGCGCTACCGTGCCGCCCCTGTAGAGAGAGTAAAGGAGAGGGGAGAGTACGCAGCCCTGTGGTGCTCCTATGCTGAGGGTCTGCAGGTCCGAGATGAGCTTTCCCAGCCTCATGTGCTGTCAGGAAGTTGATGATCCACTAACAGAGGGGTTCAGACAAAAATGTTTCCCCCAAACCCATCCCCCACCCCCCACATAAAACAAACCAAAGAACACTAAAACATACTTTTAACACTTACTAAAAATTAAGAAAAAGAAGAAAGGACAGACGGACTGTTGGCAAGGTAACCACTGCTGGTGGCGCCACTGCAGATGCTGGTTTAAACCGGATATTGGTGATTTACTTGCATGGGCAGAGCAATAGCCGATGGAATTTAATCCTGATCAGTGCAAAGTGATGCACCTTGGACTAATAAGAATACGATGTATAGAGAGAATGGTGGGCCCAATGGAATGCTGAGGAACAGAAACCTTGGTGCACTGATCTAAGGATGCTCGAAGTTGGAGCC
The DNA here is from genome assembly GCF_053455715.1 of Rhinoraja longicauda. Lineage (NCBI taxonomy): Eukaryota > Metazoa > Chordata > Chondrichthyes > Rajiformes > Arhynchobatidae > Rhinoraja > Rhinoraja longicauda. Next base: position 28,340,966 of record NC_135984.1, read on the forward strand.
GAGGAAGATAAGACGGTGAAGAAGATAAGATACATGTCTTCAGCTAGGGCATTTACTGTGGCAGTGGGGAGATAGTGGTCCAACTCCATTAAACATTGCTCAGGCCACTGCAGGAGTACTGTGTGCAGTTCTGGTCCCCGCACTATAGGGAAGGATGTGATTGCAGGAGAGTCTCGCTGGAATGTTGCTGGGGATTCATTTATGAAGAGCGAGTGGATAGGCTGGGTGTTTCTCTATGGAGCAGAGAAGGCTGAGGGGGGACCTCAGATGTACAAAATTATGAGGGGCATAGACAGAGGAGGCAGCAGAAAAACGCCACAGCACTGGTATCCAAACAGAGAGGCTACATTTTGTGTGGACAGTGAAGAAGCTTCTCTAATGTTACAACAACTGGAATGTGGGCAAAGGTGACTCATGGAATTTAACTCAGACATTTGTGAAGTGAAACATTTGCGACATCAAACTTGGCCAGGACATAACAGTGAAAGATATTTGGACAGGCTGATGGATATGAAGAGTTTAGAGTGATATATAGGATAAATGCAGGCAAATGGGACTAGCACAAAAAGACATGTGGCCAGCCTAGAGAAGTTGGGCCGTGTTGTTATCAGTATAAGAAGTTTAGAGGAAGGAGTAGAAGTTTAGATGAGATCTGAGGAATAATTATTTTCACCCAGATGAGGTTGGAGTTTGGATGGGGACTGAAAGGATGGTTCCCTCACAAATCTGTCATAGTATCTGAATGGACATTGGGAACATCAAGGCAGTGGGTAAAGCGAATTGTAGTCGATGGTTAGTAGGGACATGATGGGGCACAGCTGTTCGCCTCTCTGCTGCATCACTCAAAACAGAAGTTATTTATTCTCTTGCCTTTATCAATGCCATCTGTCATTAACAAAAATGACAATGAATAAAACAGCCAGCATGCAAATTGTTTAAAATCTGCGTGCTACCTCTTGCAAGAGGTACCTTACCTCTCTCTAATCCCCAACTGAGGAAATAGGTCACAACCTCAAACCCAGCCCAAAATCCATGATCTACTTGGCTGCAGTGATTGCTGCTTTTCTGTAGTGTAGGAAAATAACTGCAGATGCTGGTACAAACGAAGGTATTTATTCACAAAATGCTGGAGTAACTCAGCAGGTCAGGCAGCATCTCAGGAGCAAAGGAATGGGTGACGTTTTGGGTCGAGACCCTTCTTCAGACTGATGCTTTTCTGTATGTTTCTGTGAGATTCAGACTGTAGGCACTGGAACAAACCCACCACCATGCCTCCATAATATCCTCCACTTTCACCCAGCAGTGTCACTGGTTTTCTAGGCCAACCCCCTTGGCTCTGGCAGCTCTGTTGGGTAGATCACATTGGCATTGCTGACACCAGATTTCCAAAAAGCCACGGTTCCAAGTTCTACCCATGGGAAGATATCACCGGGTGGGAGAGAAAAGTTTAAATAATGTTCTCAGAGCTTCCTTAAAAAGGTGCAGCATCGCCACGGATTGGTGGAAATCGCTGGCCTGTGATTGCTCGAAGTGGAGGAGGAGGATGGGGAACGGTGCTGGGAACATTGAGGCAGGAGCGGGTGGAGGTCCAGCACTGTGCGGGCAACATGGTGGCACAACGGTAGAGTTGCTGCCTCACAGCGCCAGAGACCTGGGTTCGATCCTGGCTATGGATGCTGTCTGTACGAAAATTGTCCGTTCTCCTCCTGACCTGCATGGGTTTTCTCCGAGAACTTTTCTCCCATACTCCAGCCGTACCGGTTTGTAGGTTAATTGGCTTGGTATAAATGTAAAAGTTGGCCCTCATGGAGGATAATGTTAACGTGCGGGGATTGCCGGTCGGTGCGGACTCGGTGGGCCGAAGAGCCTGTTTCCACGCTGTATCTCTAAACTGAACTAAATTAAATAAGCAGCAGGCCACCAGTCTGTCAGACACCCTTGTATGCTGCCGGTCCTACTGTGGCCTCAGCTGCCACTTGAGAGCCACTTAGCACTGAGGTGGAAGCTAGATATCCATAATCCTTAGGGACAGTCTGGAAGTTGAACCAATTATTGATCCATGTCTCTTTAACTGAAGTACCCTGCGTCCACAAGGAAGGTTTATTTAAAGCAATGCTTCCCCTACCTTATGAAATGCTCCTCCATGCTAAAATACTGAATAATACCTCAAACCATTCACTTCAAGGAAGAGTCTGGACCGGAGATTCTCATGGACGACTAGCAGCCCCACAGTCAGGGCTGCTAGTGAGCTAAATAGATATTTAATTTATTGAGCTATCATTTCAATATGATTGAAGCTTCACATGCCTTGTTAACCTTTGGTGCCCATATTGGAGGTGGCTTGGTGTGGGTTGGTCACACACGCATGGTTAGGAACCACTTATTTACATTTTCTAACATACAAATGTAGATGCTGTGCAAACCTCGCTCTCGTCTGGCTTGTTTTTACAGGTTGGGTGGAACAGCCAGCCGACTCGAGCTGTGATATTCGAGGACTGTGCCGTACCCATCAGTAACTTGATTGGACGTGAGGGTGATGGTTTTTCCATCGCAATGAATGGACTAAATGGAGGAAGAATTAATATTGGTAAGAAACCAATCAATCAGTTCAGGGACTTCTACCCCTCAGTTCAGTTATGATTCATTTAATGCCTTCAAGCACTCTTGCACACAGTGTGCTGTCTTGATGGGCTCTCCTTTCATCCACTGAGCTGTGCAAATACCCCACCCTGCAACCCACACATGTTTTGGTCTTTTGAAAGTTACTGTTCAATCACCTTGTGTCACCTTTGTAATAAATAGATCAGAGTTTGATATCAATTGTAGAGAATATGCTGGACTCTCTTATTTAGGAAGTAATAATGGGGCATTTTGGAAAATAATGGTAGGATTGAAATCACCGTGTATTTCTGAAACGGAAATCATGTTTGACAGACCTGTAGTTTTTATGAGTTGTAAATCTTGGAATAAATTCAAAAGACAAACGATATGTTAGTCTTTATGACGAGGCCAACGATGCTGTGCATTTGGGCTCTCAAAAGGCCTCTGGTTAGATCATTTGGACAGGCTTTGGATAGGAAAGGTTTAGAAGGATATCATCCTAATGTAGGCAGATAGGACTCGTCTAGGAAAGCACGTTGGTTGGCAGGGGCAAGTTGTGCCAAAGGCCTTGTGTCCATGCTGTATGATTCTGTAACTCTGTCATACAGATCATTAAACTAAATTAGATTGCATGGTATTGGGGTTATATTCTAAAATTGATTGAGAATTGGTTGCTCAACAGGAAACGGCGCAGCAGTAAGTGGGCCATCCGAGGTTTGGCGGTTTACGAGGCTGCAGTGTACAGCGACAGGATTAGTTCTGCAGTGTACAGAGACAGGATTAGTTCTGCAGTGTACAGAGACAGGGTTGGTTCTGCAGTGTACAGAGACAGCCCTTGGTCCTGCAGTGTACAGAGACAGGGTTAGTTCTGCAGTGTACAGAGACAGGATTAGTTCTGCAGTGTACAGAGATAGGATTAATTCTGCAGTGCACCCTGATAGATGAAGGCCAATGTCCCAAAAGCCTTTTAGACCACCCTATCAACCTGTAGCGCCACGTTCAAGGAACGATGTACCTGCACTCCTAGATCCCTCTGCTCTACAACACTCCCCAGAGCCCTGCCATTTGCTGTGTAGGTCCTGCCCAGGTTTAACTTTCCAAAATGCATCACTTTGCACATATGCATTTAATCCATTAACCATTCCTCAGCCCACTTGCCCAACTGATCAAGATCCTGCTGCAAATTTAGATAACCTTCTTTGCTATCTACAATGACACTTTAGTGTCATCTGCTAACTTACTAATTCTGCCTTCTACATTCTTATCCAAATCGTTGATATAAACCACAAACAGCAATGGGCCCAGCACTGATCCCTGAGGCACACCACTAGACACCAGTCCAAAACACAACTTTCCACCAACACCCTCTGCTTCCTTCCATGAAGCTGATTCTCTGTCCAATCGGCTATCTTTCCTCAGATCCCATGCGATCACCATGCAGAGCTTCCAGAGCAGCCTTTCATGCAGAACCTTATCAAATGCTTTCCAGTTCATATAGACCACGTCTAAAGCTTTGCCCTCATCAACCTTTTTGGTTACATTTTCAAAAAACTTAATCAGCTTCATAAGACTATCTCCCATGTACAAAACCATGCAGATCATCCCGAATAAACCCCTGTCTATCCAAATGCATGTATATCTTATCGCTCAGGATCCTCTCCAGCAATTTGCTCACTGCAGATGTTGGATTCGCTGGTCTATAGTTCCGAGGTTTCTCCTGGCAGCCCTTCTTAAATAGAGGCACAGTATTAGCCACCCATCAGTCTTCTGGCAACTCACTCGTGTCTAATGATGATTCATATCAGCAAAGAAGCCTACAATTTGTTCACTAGCTTGGATATAGTTGATAGGACGAGGAGATTTATCTACTTACAGATGCCTTTGGCCCCTCAGGACCTCATCGACCGTAATACGGACTGTCCTCAAGTATTCTTCATTAACTCCGTTTCCCAGTCTTCTTCCACAGTAAAAGCAGGGGCATAATACTGTGGATCTGGCCCATCTCCCATGTTTCTACATGGAGATGGAGGCCCTAATCTCACCCTAGTTACACTCTTTTCCTTCTGTGCATAAAATCTCTAGATTTTCCTTAATATTATCTCATAATATTATATTTGGATTTTCCTTTATATTATCTCTTACCCCCTTTTTGTCTACTGATTTCCTTCCAAAGTGTGCACCTCAGTTTCCAAAACCCCTCCAGGGATACACGTTCCCAGCTCCCTATATCTGTCTCATGCATCCTTTTTCCTGACCAGATTCACATTTCATCAATTTAATCATAAAAGCTTACTTAATGTTAATGCCTATAACTGAGGCTGTTCTCTGCAGTAAGATTAGTTCCAAGGTTGGTTGATTGGGCCCTGTAAATTGCCTCTGTTGTGTAGATGAGTGGTGGAATTGATAATCCGAGTTCTTTACCTTCAGTCTGAATAAAATAATCCGAATACTGGATGAGTACAACAGATTTTATTCCACAGTGGAGTTCTTCCCGTGAGGATCTCCAGATACAATACAGTGTCTGAAAAGATCTCAACTAGGGATAGGGAAAGAACAGCTTTTTCCAAGATTGACAACTTTTTATACAGAAAGGAAAAGGAGTGTTACATAGGAATCAACAACCAATTACAATCTAAATACAATTCACATGGTTACAGAGAAAACAAAACCATGCTTTCAGGAAAATTCATCATCTAGAGTGGATTCAAAACTAACTTTTCCTACTTTCACACATGCCCATATAAGGAGTTGTTATTGTGGAATAAGGAAAGCTTTATCTATTCTTCTGCAGCTGCGTGGCCTTGCTTCTAACCGATTCGACACCCACGCTAACATTATAGAACATGGGACTCATTTAAGAACAAAGAAACCCTTTAGCGCCTGTTTATTCCTAAACGAATAAACACATTCTTTCCAACCAATAACACTATACTGCAATAAGAATCCATCTCATTGCTATCTACTGAAAATAAGCATTAATTTTCTATTAGCTAAAACAACAACAAAAGTGACCATCTTGCAAAAAAGTAATGATGATAAAGGATCAGGCCATTGTTAGCTGTTTGTTGGGTGAAAACGAGAAGCTGGTGCGACTTGGGTGGGGGAGGGATAGAGAGAGAGGGTTACTTAAAGTTAGAGACATACCACTGGGCTGTGAGAGGCGCAAGTGAAATATGAGATGCTGTTCCTCCAATTTGCATTTAGCGGACTTGATGGGCCGAAGTACCTGTTTCCACTTTGTGTCTCTCAATGATTCTTGTATCTATGACTCAAGTGGCGATTATGTTCCCTCCTGCAAAGCCTGATTGACTCCATCTTTATAGACCATCATTTCAAACAGGAGCTGCAAATCTCCATATGTGTGCTTTTTTAAAACATTTTATTCAACCATTTCTAATGCTGTCTTTGTTGTCTTTGCAGCTTCATGCTCATTGGGTGCGGCCTACGCTTCTATTCTTCTAGCTCGAGATCACCTCAAAGTCCGCAAGCAGTTTGGGGAAACTCTCGCCAACAGTCAGGTATGAAGTCTCTTCCTGTTGGGGTGCATTAGCAAGTGTAGAGATAGAGCAGGGAAACAGGCCCTTCGGCCCCCCGAGTCCACGCCAACCACTTGTTCACAGTACTTCCATGTTATCCCACAGTCTCATCCACTCCCTTTTTACTGTGAACAATTAATCTAAAAACTTCCACATGTTTGGGATGTGGGAGGAAACCAAAACACCCAGAGGAAACCCATACAGTCACAGGGAGAACGTGCAAACTCGACGCAGACAGAGCGCAAGGTCGGCACCCTATTGAAGATTAAAGTCCAGGTAATTCACATCAAATGGTTCCCTATCATCTGTTAATCTGGACAAAAGGTCTTGACCTGAAGGTCTGTCCATTCCCCTCCACAGATCCCAAGGTATGGAGAACCAATGCTTAGAAACGTGTGTGCATTATTCCAAGTGCTAGTGACATCTGTGAGGGTGTGTGATGTTCAGGGTGAACATTTCAGAGATTTTATGGCTTCGGATGTAGGATGTAGTGTAACAATTGGTTTGAGTCATTAGGAAAGGTAACACAGCACAAAAGGTCGGGATATTATGGAACTGGGGAGGCAAAGTTTGGACCCCTTTTCTCTCACTCACAAAAGCATCAAAATTAGGAACAGACATCGAAATATATAATCTCCTACGATTCATAATGAAGCAGGTTTTAAATCCAGGCAACACCATCACTGTATTTCTATCATGGCATTAATATCACACTGCTACATTACTCGCTCATCCTTGGTGGGGAGAGAGAAAATGCAAGTGGTAAATTGTACCATTGAGATAAGATCCCGCATTAAATCACTCTGTGACAATCTCATGGGAGCCAGAGGACTGGAATCTATTAAATATTAGAATGCAACAAAGAGGGGAATGAAGCTTTACTTTTTAACCTAACTGATTAGGATCGTCAAGGTCAGCTTTGAGGGTGTCCATCAGGGTGTGCACTCTGAAGTCTGAAGAAGGGTCTCGACCCGAAACATCACCCATTCCTTCCCTCCAGAGATGCTGCCTGTCCCGCTGAGTTACTCCAGCAATTTGTGTTTATCGAGGGTGTGCATTCATCTTGATCATGGCTGATCTGCCCCAGGCCTCTCATCAATTCACAAAGCTTTCAGTTCCCCAATCTTCCTTAAATATCTCTAGCAATGCAGCCTCCACCATCCTCCAGCGGAGAGAATCCCAGTGATTCACCAGCTTCTGTGAGAAGAAATTCCTGCACACCTCAGTTTGAAATGACAGCCTCATTATCCCTCATGATCTGATTATCCTTCGTGGGAGACTCCCAGTAGCGGGCATCCATCCTGTTATGCCGTCTTAGGACTTTGTATGTTTCAATGAAATTGCCTTTCCATTTTTATAAAAACGCCAAAGAATACAGGTCAAACTTATTTAGCCATCCTTGAGAGGGCAACCTACTGGTTTGCAGCTTAACTGTCCTCTGTAAATTGCCGCTAGTCTGTAGGCAGCAGATAAGTAAGTGGAATAACATAGAACTCGTGTGACCCAGTGGGCTGGAGGGCGTTTCCATGCACTATCTCTAAACTAAACAAAAACACTTATTGACTGTCACACATGACCAAATCTAAGAGCCTGCTCCCAGGTGGGTTCTGCAAGAACTACTCTGAGAAGTAATCCTGAAGGCAGTGCACAAATCCCTCCAGCACTGTGCCCTTGCCAGTTTGATTCATCCACTGAACATTCAGGAGGAAGCTGCCCAGATCAGCAGCTCCGTTCTTACAAGCCTTTGAGATTTCCTCATTTATTCTTTGTCCTGTCATGACAACACTTCAGCCCACAGTCCAAGTCCACCTATCTTTTTCCTCTAATATTTCTCATTCCACTCGAGACGTCCACGTAAAGATTGAGACACAGGAACTGCAGATGCTGGAATCTTGAGCAAAGCAGAAGTGTTCTTGTAGCCAAAGTATTTGTGTGGATGATCCCATCAGGTGTAACCCCAGGGTGTTATTGAGAGCTGGCAGCGTGCTGGCATGTTATTTACCTGGCAGCGTGCTGGCATGTTAGTTAGAGTTGGCAGCGTGCTGGCATGTTAGTTAGAGTTGGCAGCGTGTTGGCATGTTAGTTAGAGTTGGCAGCGTGTTGGCATGTTAGTTAGAGTTGGCATGGGTTGTTTTAATTTTCTGGGCAGATGTTAATGAAGCGGCACATTGTGTGGTCATGGGTGAATGAATCAGGGGTGGAGGTGTAACAGTGTGGCAGGGACAGTTCATTGCTGTTTACGATATATAAATATTTTTAAATGTGTTTAATTGTAAAATGAATTGCAAAACATCGTGGGGAAACCTAGAATATGAAACAATATGCCCCTCGGCCCCTTGTTCTCTCCTGCCCGTTCTATAAAATCATCGCTAATCTATGACCAGGTCTACTTTCCAGTAGTAACATCATAATCCATCAATTCACTTAATGTCCAAAAATCTTGTGGAGTCTTGAATAGAATAGGTAGAAAATCCCAAAGGTACCTGGGTGACAAAACTCACCTGGATTCTGAAGTAATAACCGCCCACCTCCTTCACACACACGTTTCTCCTGCCATCTCCAACCCAGCCAGGTCACCCATCTCCTTTCCCTTTCTTCATATGCACGGCTCCCATCCCTGCATTCCCCACTCCCTTCTTTCCCCTCCCACCAGACCCCTTGGGGCCCTTGGGTACAGCAGGCAGTGAAGAAAGTTAATGGCATGTTGGCCTTCATAATGAGAGGATTTGAATATAGGAGCAAAGAGGTCCTTCTGCAGTTGTACAGGGCCCTGGTGAGACCACATCTGGAGTATTGTGTGCAGTTTTGGTCTCGTAATTTGAGGAAGGACGTCCTTGCTATTGAGGCAGTGCAGCACAGGTTCACGAGGTTAATCCCCGGGATGGTAGGACTGTCATATGAGGAAAGATTTAAAAGACTGGGCTTGTATTCACTGGAGTTTAGAAGGATGAGAGGGGATCTTATAAAGATGTATAAAATTATAAAAGAACTGGACAAACTAGATGCGGGAAAAATGTTCCCAATGTTGGGGGAGTCCAGAACCACGGGCCACAGTCTAAGAATTAAGGGGAGGCCATTTAAAACTGAGGTGAGAAGAAACTTTTTCACCCAGAGAGTTGTGAATTTGTGGAATTCTCTGCCACAGAAGGCAGTGGAGGCCAATTCACAAGATGAATTTAAAAGAGAGTTAGATCAAACTCTAGGGGCTAGTGGAATCAAGGGATAGGGGGAGAAGGTTACTGATTGTGGATGATCAGCCTTGATCACAATGAATGGCGGTGCTGGCTTGAAGGGCCTAATGCCTTCTCCTGCACCTATTTCTATGTCTATGTTTAATATCCCTCCCTCTGGCTTTACATTGCACTCCTCTCCTTCTCTGATATTTGTCTCCTTTTCCCTCCCAGCCTTATTCCCTTACCTACCAATCTGCCAGTCAGCAACCCTCCCCCTCATCTGTATCCACCTATCACTTGCTAGAATTTAATCACCTTTTACCAGCATTCTCCCCCCTTCTCCATCAGTCTGAAGGGTCCTGACTCGAAGCATTGTTTATCCATTTTCCTCCACAGATGCTGCCTGACCTGCTGAGTTACTCCAGCACTCTGTGCTTTGCTCAAGATTTCAACATCTGCAATTTCATTTGTATCTGTGGGAAGAATGCCTTTAGAGGCTATTGGCCAAAAGCAGGTAAATGTGACTAGCTTAGATGGGACGTCCTGGTCGGCATGGATGAGTTGGGACGAAGGGCCTGCTTCCATGCTGTATGATTCCATGACTAATAGCTAGAAAGAAAGTAGAAATCATACACAAGAATGTTACTCGGACTGAATGGCTTGGATTACAAGAACAGACTGCATCGGCCAAGGTTGGGGAATCTAAAATCAGAAGGTATAGAATTTAGGTGAGATGGGAAAGACCTGATTGGCAACATTTTCACCCAGAGAGCAGTGGGCCTATGGAAGGAGCTGCCAGAGGAAAGGTTTAGAGGGATGTAGGCCAAACGCAGGCAGATGGGACTAGCTGAAATAGACTCCTTGGCTAGCATGGATGAGTTGCATGGATGAGTGAAGGGCCTCTATCTTTGCTGCATGACTAAATATATCTGATCTCCATCACCCTCGGGGACAGAGAATTATAGAGATTTAAAACCTTCTGCAAGTCATTTTTACACACCTCGGTTTTAGATGGCCGGCCAATTATTTTGTCATCGGCTCCCCTTGTTTGTTGACTCTTCCACTAGCGGAAGCCTCTGGTTTCAAACACTTAACCCTGTCAACGTTAAGAACCTCCTGTTTCAAAGAGATCTAGCTCTTGTAATCTCAAGAGATTAAAGACTTAATTTGTTTATTCTTTCCCCACAGGATATTTAACCACCCCCTCCTCCCATCCCCAAACCACACAGTCAGTCTGTGGTAGCTTCCCCGCACCCCCTCTAGAGCTGGAGATATCCTTCCCTGCGTATGCGGACCAGGCCTGTGGATAATATTCCAGTCCGTGTCACAGAGGCCGCCTGCTATCACCTTTCCTGCTGCTCCCGAGCGATATACCGGCACGTCCAAGTCCCTCCGAACATCAATTCTTTACAATCTCTCACTACTTTAAAATGTCTACTTTTCTATTTTTCTGGCAAAATGACAACTTCACATCATACTCTTTTGTTATCTCCTTGCTCGCTCATCCAGCATGATAGAAAAAAAATAATACTGAGAAATATGAAAGATGCATTTCGGTAGGAAGAATCAGGAAGGACAAAATAACCCGAAAAGCCGGGCAGCTCAGGTTCGATTGTGATCTCGGTGACTGTCTGTGTGGGGTTTACACGTCCTCCCTATGAGATGCATCACGGAAACAGGCCCTATAGACCAGCGTTCACTCTGCACACTAACGTTTTGCTGCACACGAGGAACAATTTTACAATTGTACAATTTTACATATGCTTGTTTAGTTTCTGTGATGAAAAATGATTTGTAATCTGGCAAGCAAAGTCATTAATGGATTGTTCCGCGATTCCCAGGCATACTTTACACATGCCTGGCAATTTCACGTAAAAGATCAAAAGTATTGCCTTTGATTCTTTTTCACTAAATCAGTATTCCTTGGTTAGAAACCTTTATGCCTTTGGCAAGAACCGTATGTACCTGACTGATCTATGAACTCTCCTTTTAACCTTCTCTAACCAGTTACAAGTTTGTAACTGACAAACCTGTATGCCTTTGAAGCTTGGGAGGAAATTGGAGCACCTGGAGAAAACCCACACAGTCACAGGGAGAATGTACAAACTCTGTACAAACAGCACCCATAGTCAGGATCGAACCCAGGTCTCTGGCACTGAAAGACAGCAACTCTACCGTTGCGCCGCCGTGCCGTTTCTTTGGCTGTTACTATGCCCATATTCCAAAGACAGGTGGTAGGTAAATTGGTCGTGGAAGATTATCCTTGCATGTAGGTGAATGGTAAAATCCAGGGGAGGGCAGTGGAGAGAGAGTTCATGAGACTGTTGAGAGAATAAAATGAGTTAGAGCAATTTGTGTGAAAATGAGAGCTGGTTGATTGTTTTGGTATCAGTGGGCTGAAAGGCCTGTATCCATGCTGTATAAGTTTATAATTACATATAATTAACTTTGGTTACTAATGTAACACCGTCTCTCAGTGATTGATGAAATTGGGATTATTCTCGCTTAAGCGGAGAGGGTTAAGAGGAAATATAATAAATGTTCGATGCTTTGAAGGGTTTTATCAGTAAATAAATAAAATCAGAGGTAATGTTTGTAAATATTTATGATAATAAAAGGTGATTTGAAGCGACGGTTTTTGGGTGGGCAAGGGCTGATTAGGTATAGTCAGCATGGTTTTGTTCGTGGGAGGTCGTGTCTCACAAATCTGATTTTTTTGAAGACGTGACCAAAAAAGGTCGATGAAGGCAGAGCTGTAGATGTTATGTACATGGATTTCAGTAAGGCATTTGACAAGGTTCCGCATGGTAGGCTGCTCTGGAAGGTTAGATCTCATGGGATCCAAGGAGAGATAGTTGAATGGAGAGCAAATTGGCTCCGTGGAAGGAAGATGAGAGTGATGGTGGAAGGTGGCGTCTCAGACAAGAGGCCTGTGACTAGTGGTGTGCCTCAGGGTTCGGTGCTGGGCTCGTTACTGTTTGTCATCTACATTAATAATTTGGATGAGAACATACAGGGCAAGATTGGCAAGTTTGGTGATGATACAAAAGTGAGTGGTTTTGCAGATAGTGAAGATGTTTGTGAAAGATTGCAGCAGGATCTGGATCAATTGGCCAGGTAGGCAGAGGAATGGTTGATGGAATTTAATACATAGAAGTGTGAGGTTTTGCATTTAGGGATGTCGAACAAGGGCAGGACCTACACAGTAAATGGTAGGCCTCTGGGTAGTGTTGCAGAGTAGAGAGATCTCGGAGTACAGGTGCATGGTTCCTTGAAGGTCGAGTCGCAGGTTGATAAGGTGGTCAAAAAGTCTTTTGGCACTTTGGCCTTCAGTCAGAATATTGAGTGTAGAAGTTGGAAGGTCATGTTGCAGTTGTATAAGACATTGGTGAGACCACATTTGGAATATTGTGTTCAGTTCTGGGCACCATGTTATAGGAAAGATATTGTCAAGCTTGAAAGGATTCAGAAAAGATTTATGGGGATGTTGACACAAAGTGCTGGAGTAACTCCAGGTAGTCTAGGCAGCATCTCGGGAGAGAAGGAATGGGTAACGTTTCGGGTCGAGACCCTTCTTCAGACTACGCATTTTACGGGGATGTTGCCAGGACTAGAGGGTGTGAGCTATAGGGAGAGCTTGAGTAGGCTGGGTCTCTATTCCATGAGTGCAGGATGATGAGGGGGGATCTTATAGAGGTGTACAAAATCATCAGAGGAATAGATCGGGTAGATGTACAGAGTCTCTTGCCCAGAGAAGGGGAATCGAGGACCAGAGGACATAGGTTTAAGGTGAAGGGTAAAAGGTTTAATAGGAATCTGAGAGGTAACTTTTTCACACAGAGGGTGGTGGGTGTATGGAACAAGCTGCCAGAGGAGGTAGTTGAGGCAGGGACTATCCCAACGTTTAAGAAACAGTTAGACAGGTACATGGAGAGGACAGGTTTGGAGGGATATGGACCAAGCACAGGCAGGTGTGACTAGTGTAGCTGGGATATTGCTCGCCAGTGTGAGCATGTTGGGCCGAAGGGCCTGTTTCCACACTGTATGACGCTGACAACCTCCACTGTCCTATCCTCATCGATTACCTTCAGCACCTCCTCAAAATGCTTGATCAAGTTAGTAAGACACGACATGCTGTGTACAAAGCCGTGCTGACTCTCCATAATTAGCCCGTACTCCTCTAAATGGGAATAAATCCTATCTCAAAGAATTCTCTCCAATAGTTTCCCTACAATGTCAGGCACAACAACCTATAGTTTCATGGATTCTCTCTACTTATGTCTCACATTTCTTTCACTGTTGCTTAGTTTAACTTCATTAAGCTCTATAAGACTGGTTAAGCTGCAAGTTTGGTTGCCCCATTACAGGAAGGATGTGGGGGCTTTGAAAAGGATGCAGAGGATGTTTATCAGAATAATGTGCGGATTAGGGGTTATTAGCTATGAGAGGTTGGACAAGTTAGATTGCATTTTCTAGAACGCCTGATGTTGAGGGGAGAACTGATAAAAGTAGATAAAATCGTGAGAGGCGTAGGTAGCGTAGAATTATTTTCTTGGGTGGAAATGTAAAAGACTGGATGGCATAGCTTTATGCTGAGAGGGCAAGGTTTAATGGATATATTGGGACAAGTTTTTTACACAGAGAGTGGTGGGTGCCTGGAACAAACTGCCAAGGGTGATGGAGGCAGATACGATAATGGTGTTTAAGAGGCTTTTGGATAGGCACGTGGATAGGGATATGGATCATGTACAGGCAAAGGAGATTAGTTTATCTTGTTATCATTTCCAGCACAGGCATTGTGGGCCAAAGGGCCTGTTCCTGTGCTGTAGGTTTAAGTTTATTTATAACACATGTTACATTCTATTCAAACATGTACAGGCCCTTCGACCCACTAGGTCCACGCAGACCAACATTCACCCATTTAGTTTAGTTCAGAGTACATAGAGCAAAGGAAAAGATACAGAATGCAGAATGTAGTTCTCAGCATTGTAGCACATCAGTTGCATAGATAACATTCAATGTCCTCAATGGGGCAGAGACAGTAATTTTCCTATATGTAGAAACAAAGAATTGCAGATGTTGGTTTATACTAAAGATAGACACAAAGTGCTGGAGTAACTCAGCGGGCCAGGCAGCTGGAGAAAAAGGATTCTTCATGCTCAAAGTAGGGGGGTGGGGGGGAAAAACAACTGGAGCTGAGAAATGACCTGGACAAATCAGGGCTGGAAACAGATGACCTCAGGCAGGGTGGTTGCCCTGCAGGCCAATTGTTGGCTCGGGACGGTGAGATGAATAGGAATGCACAGTGGTGAACTGTGGAACTGGTTAAACGACTAGGCTGGGGCAAGGGAGGAGGAGTTTTAGTAGAAGTTGCTTAAAATTAGAGAATTTAGTGTTCACACCGCCGGGTGAGCTATGCAAGTGAAATGTGTGCTGTTCCTCCAATCTGCAGGTGGCCTCACTCTGCCAATGGAGGAGGCCCAGGACAGAAAGGTCAGTATGGGCATAGGAAGGGGAGATAAAATGGTGAGCAACCGGGAGATCCAGTAGGCCTTGGCTGACCGAATGTAAGTGTTCAACGAAATGGTCACCAAGTCTATGTTTGGGTTCACCGATGGTCAGGAGCCCACATTGGGAACACCTGATGCAGAAGTTGTTGGATGAAGTATATGAACCTTTCCTATGTTCTACCCTCTTTCAGTATCTGCAGTTCAAGCTGGCTGAAATGGCGACCGGACTGGTGGCATCCCGTTTGATGGTACGCAACGCCGCAGCGGCGCTCCAGGAGGCTCGGCAGGATGCCGTGGCCCTCTGTGCCATGGCCAAACTATTTGCAACGGATGAATGTTTCACAGTGAGTATAGAGTACCCACCTCTGGTCAAAGGTAATGACAAACCAAGCAACAGCACTCAAGTCCAAGCCTTCAGGCTTGGATATCATACACTTGAAGAACAGGACTCGAGGATTGTGAATGTTATTCCCTAAGTCGTGCAACTACCCAGTTATTTACCCCTGGTGGTGAGGCTGCAGCTAGAAATCTGGATTAATAGTCAAGTCGTGTTTATTGTCATGTGCACAAGTACGGTGATACACAGATACAATGAGAAACCTTGCAGCAACAAAACGGGCACAGAGACTCGGACAACATTTACAAATATACATCAATTATCCATGACAGCAAAAAGTGCAAATAAACTAGAAATTAGTATAACCATACAATTAGAAAACATCCTTTATAATGCAAAACTTTTTCCATGGTGTATTTTGCAGATGTAAGATTAGGGTTGTGCAGGTCAGTTCAAGAACCTGATGGGTGTACAAAAGTAGCTGTTCCTGAACCTGGTGGTGTGTGACTTCAGGCGTCTGTGCGTCCTGCCCGACTAGCAGTGAGATGAGGGCACGACTGAATGGTGGTGAACCCACCCCCTCAACCGGAAGTGCCGGCTCCTCCTTAGCTGATGACCTGAACTCTTTTTACGCACGGTTTGAGACGGGTAACACCACCAGCTCGCCGTCTAAAAACAGCACCGAAGGGGCGCTGGCTAGCGAGGCTGGAGGGGGATCCACCGCCGGGGATGTGCACACATTCTCGGTGTCCGAGCATGAGGTGAGGTGGGCTCTGACGCGTGTGAATACGAGGAAAGCTGGAGGCCCAGATGGTATATCTGGGCGAGTACTAAAGTCTTGTGCTACTCAGCTTGCTCCAGTGCTCACCACAATATTCAACCTCTCCTTGGCAAAGTCCGTGGTCCCTGCATGCTTCAAAAGATCCATCATTGTACCGGTGCCAAAGAATACCTCTCCAGCGTGTTTAAATGACTACCGACCGGTGGCCCTCACCTCGGTTGTCATGAAATGCTTTGAGAGGCTAGTCAAGAAGCACATCTGCGCCCTCCTTCCTCGCAACATGGACCCACTACAGTTCGCATACCGTCCGAACAGGTCCACGGATGATGGGGTCTCCCAGGTTCTACACACCGCTCTCTCTCATCTGGACAGCCAGGGGGGCTATGTGAGGATGCTGTTCATTGACTTTAGTTCAGCATTCAACACAATAGTCCCCAGCAGACTGGTTGAGAAGCTGCTGGAACTGGGGCTTAGCACCCCTCTGTGTGCCTGGGTCCTGGACTTTCTCACTGCCAGGCCCCAAGTGGTCAGGATGGGGGAACACACATCTAGCTCCCTCACCCTGAACATAGGATCCCCCCAGGGCTGCGTCCTTAGCCCCCTACTGTACTCCCTGTACACACATGACTGTGGGGCCAGGTTCAGTTCAAACTCCATCATCAAGTTTACTTGGGAGTCCGCATCGCAGAGGATCTGACGTGGGCAACACACATTGCCGCACTGGTGGGTAAGGCTAAGCAGCGCCTTTACCACCTTAGACAACTGAGGAAATTCAGAGTGTCGCTGAGGATCCTTCATTGCTTCTACTCTGGGGCTGTAGAGAGCATCCTGTCCGGCAACATTACAGTCTGGTTTGGGAACAGCTCTGCCCAGGACAGGATGGCCCTGCAGAGAGTAGTGCTTTCGGCAGAACGCACCATGGGAACTACACTCATCTCCCTGCAGGACCTATACATCAGGAGGTGCAGATCCAGAGCAAGCAAGATCATGAGGGACCCCTGCCACCCCAGTAACGGACTGTTCCAGCTGCTACGGTCAGGCAAACGCCTCCGCTGTCACGCTGTGAAAACGGAGAGGATGAGACGGAGCTTCTTCCCACAGGCCATCAGGACTGTCAACTTTTATAACCCCAGAGACTAAATTTTTGTCGTCACTTTTTGTGCTATGTTTAGTAACTTATTAACTTTATTTATATGCTGTAACTGTAATTCTTTTTGTGCACAACCCGCAGGCATTGCCACTTTCATTTCACTGCACATCGAGTATGTGTATGTGACAAATAAATTTGACTTGACTTGACTTGACACTGGTGGTGGGCCGGATCTCCAACAACGATGAGAAGGCCTACCGGGAGGAGGTGGCTGATCTGGCACTCTGGTGTCAGGACAATAGCCTCCTCTTGAATGTCACTAAAACAAAGGAGCTGATTGTGGACTTCAGAAGGGCTAAACATCCAAGGACGTACACGCCACTGGAGATAAATGGGTTGATTGTGGATAGGGTGAGCAGTTTTAAATACTTGGGAGTCCGCATCGCAGAGGATCTGACGTGGGCAACGCACATTGCCGCACTGGTGGGTAAGGCTAAGCAGCGCCTTTACCACCTTAGACAACTGAGGAAATTCAGAGTGTCTCTGAAGATCCTTCATTGCTTCTACTCTGGGGCTGTAGAGAGCATCCTGTCCGGCAACATTACAGTCTGGTTTGGGAACAGCTCTGCCCAGGACAGGATGACCCTACAGAGAGTAGTGCATTCGGCAGAACGCACCATGGGAACTACACTCATCCCCCTGCAGGACCTATACATCAGGAGGTGCAGATCCAGAGCAAGTAAGATCATGAGGGACCCCTGCTACCCCAGTAACGGACTGTTCCAGCTGCTACGGTCAGGCAAACATCTCCGCTGTCACGCTGTGAAAACGGAGAGGATGAGACGGAGCTTCTTCCCACAGGCCATAACCCCAGAGACTAAATTTTTGTCGACACTAGTAGTAACTTATTAACTTTATTTATATGCTGTAACTGTAATTCTTTTTGTGCACAACCCGCAGGCATTGCCACTTTCATTTCACTGCACATCATGTATGTGTATGTGACAAATAAATTTGACTTGACTTGACTTGAACCTGTGTCGCGTCTTCCCCTTCACTGGCTAAAAACTCCACTGGCACCCACAGTTGCCTTGACTTCATCTCCTCCCTGCGCCATCTCTTGCAATGGTGCTTACTCCTTCCTCACTCTCAACTGCCCATCTCTGCTCACTAGATGAGGCTCCACTGTAGCACATCCAAGATGTCCTCTTTCTAAATCTGGTTTCCCCCACTGTTGTGGATGGATCCCTCGCCTGTGTCTTCTCTGTTCTTCACTGTTGTACTTCCCTGGTTTTCATCTTTCACCCCATCAGCCTTGACATTCAGCACATTGTGGGGGCTCCCAAGGATCGGGCCATACCACTACCGAACCCATCGGCACGGGAATGGACCAGTCCAGGGGGGCGGCCCTTAGCTACGGGAATAAAGGACAGGATTTTAGGCGCGATCTCTCTCTCGCAGACTCAACCGGACTAGAGAACACAACAAATAAATCCCTCCCAAAATACCTGGATCCTCGCCTTTATTTTGGGCTTTTCGATGCGCCACATTGGTGACCCTGACGCTCCATTGCTGTCACAATGGAGTCAAAATACATAGCCGACCGTTCGTCTGCCTCACAGGCCAACCAGGCCCCGTCTATTGACGCAGTGTCAATTAAACTGCCGATGTTCTGGACCACCTGGCCTCGCGTTTGGTTTCAGCAGGCGGAGGCTCAGTTCCAGCTGCGGGGCATTACGGCAGACGACACCTGCTATTTCTACCTGGTGGGAGCCCTTGACCAGGACACGGTCGAAGAGGTCACGGAGTTCCTCAAGGACCCCCGGCCAACGATAAGTATAAAGCCCTTAAGGAGCTGCTGCTCCAGACTTACGGGCTCACCAGGATGGAATGGGCTGAAAGGCTCCTCCACATGCAGGGCCTAGGCGCCCAGCGCCCATCAAGCCTCCTGAAAGAGATGGTCGCGCTGCTCGATGGGTACAGGCCGTGCCTAATGTTCGAGTACACTTACCTGCACCTGCTGCCGGCCGACATTCGCCTGCAGCTCACAGATGCCTCCTTTGATGACCCCCTCTGCAGTCCCTCAATCTTTATCGTCAGGAAGGACATGGGCAACTGATATGTGAGAATGGGAATGCCTGGCATGTTTCCTTCCTAGTCGTATACCATTCCTCGCTTGTAAATCTGACAACATTCCGTCGTTGCCGTTGTGAAGTTTGGAGCTCCCCAGCCACCAACTCAGCGGCTGTACTTTCGGTAAAAAGATTGCGACCATTCATGAAGTTGTTCTGCATCTTCGCAAGGCCAGGTCAGGGCAGTTGGGGAATTAACTCCTCGCCTTTTCAGCAATGCCCGTTCTCTGAAGTGAATTAATGTTAAAAAAGAATGGGTGTCTTTCAGCTCAGAAGTGCCATTGTGATTATTGCCTCTTTGAACACATCGTCTCATGCAAATGGTGATGGGAAACTGGCCCTGGAACCAGCTCACAACTCCTGAGAACCTGCAAAATATCGGGGAGATGTGCAGTCTACAGATGATTACACTGGGAAACTGATGTGAAGTAATTAATTTTACCAACTATTTAAAAACTTGCAGTGCTTTTTGGTCAGATTTTCAGGTCATTTGTGCCTAATTTCTCTATCATACGTTTACAATTTTTAAGTAACTGAACTAAATGGCGGTTCTGTGTTGCAGTCCCTCAACACTACAACCTGCATAAACGTACTGACCGGAGAATGTGTTGTTAACGCCCTGTCTCCCACAGATCTGTAACCAGGCGCTGCAGATGCACGGTGGCTACGGCTACCTGAAGGATTATGCGGTCCAGCAGTTTATGCGTGATATCAGGGTACATCAGATCCTAGAGGGTAAGCATCTACTTTTCATTTCATAGAGATATCACATGCTGTTTGGACAGGATATCTGAGTGAGAAAAGAATGAACATATGAGCTCTGGTCTGAGCCTGCCTCAGGTGATCAATCCCTGACCTGTTTCCCCAATGCGTGCCCGACGGTCTGCCTCCGTCACTCCATTTTCTGGACCATGACTGCAGCCAGTGCATGGGTTCTCCTGACTGATGATAGTTTTGCCAGCGCAAGAAAGCCATTCTTGCTCAAGTGGTTCCTTGATGCAAAGGGGAGGTACAAGGAGCTGTAGATACTGGAATCATGAGCAAAACATAAAGTGCTGGAGGAACTCAGTGGGTCAGGCAGCGTCTAAGGAGGAAATGACATTTGTGTCGGGTCCCTTCATTGACGCAGGAGGAGGCCTTTTGGCCCTCTGAGCCAGCACCTTCTTTCCCCTTCTTCAAATATTCTTGATGCTAACGGCATTAACACTTCACCTCTGGCATTCTGGGCTAATGTTTACTGTAAGAGTAAGGGCAAAGACTGTATGGTGACACAGGAAAAGTATAGAGATATGATAGGATAATGTAGTCAGAGGAACAGATACTGATTTCTGCAACGACAACCACAAATCCTGATGGCTGTGTTAACATCGCAGACTGGGCGATCGTTTTGCGGAACACCTTCGTTCAGCCCGCTTGAACCAACCTGATCTCCTGGTTGCTGGACACTTTAATTCTCTATTCCTACACAGACCTTTCTGTCCTCGGTCTCCTCCAGGAGGAGGTTCAGTTGCACCTCCTCCAACCTCATCTACTATATCCATTGTTCAAGATGTGGACTCTTGTACATCGGCGAGACCAAACGTAGACCGGGCAATCGTTTGCTAAACTCTTTAATTCTCCTTCCCATTCCCACACAGACCTTTCTGTCCTCGGTCTCCTCCATTGTCAGAGTGAGGCTAAATTCAAATTGGAGGAACAGCATCTCATATTTCGCTTGGGCAGCTTACAGCCCAGTGGTATGAATATTGATTTCTCTCACTTCAGCTTACAATGGCATGTTTCCCTTATCATCGTTACTTTTTTGCATATCTTTCATTCATTGTTCTTTATCTCTCTACATCTCTCGTTTCACTTATCCCTAACCAGTCTGAAGAAGGGTCTTGATGTGAAACGTCACCCATTCCTTCTCTCCAGAGTTACTCCAGCTTTCTGTCTCCACTGTTCTATGTTGTGTGGTAGGGCAATCAAGGACAAGAGGATGTGGGTGAAAGGGGAAACAATCTAAGCTGATCGTTTCAAAGAGGGTGGTGGGTCTGTAGAACAAACTGTCAGGACTTGAAGGCCTAAGCTATTAAGGGAGATTGGGCAAGCTGGGACTGTTCCGTGGAGAGCAGGAGGCTGAGGGGTGATCTTATGCAAGTTTATAAAATCATGAGGGGAATTGATCGGGTGAATACACAGAGTCTTTTGTCCAGGGTAGAGGAATCAAGAATCAGAGGACTTTGGTTTAAGGTAAGTGGGGTGTGGAAGAAATTAACAGAGGGAAATTAAAGGAAAAGGAAAAGCGGAGACGTTGAGGTTTGCTTCAAGAGACTTTATTGCAAGATGTCATGGAGAGATGGCCGCAGTTAACTGCTCACCAGTTCTCTGATTTTGCAGCAGATTTCGCCGACAGTTATACTGTGCAGTAAACAACCTTTTTTTGTTAGATACAATTATCCTGTCATTACTATCTACTTCATGGGTACTAATTATTTCATTAGACATAACATACTTTTTGTTTATGTCAATCTTATTCAACAACAGGTGGTTGGTTAATCCAAGTCAAACATAATACAAGGGCATCTTGAGATTATTCTATCTCATCTTTCAAGCAGACCGCGCCACTGCCCCCTCTCCAAGCCAACCTTTTTTTTTTCACTGCAACGTTTCTACACTACTAGTTGTATGGGGTGTGCATGGTCTGCCCAGCTTGACATTCCATCTGCTATAGTAATCCAGCATCCTGTAACGTTCCACTGAGAAACAGGCTTCCTTATCTCTGTCGCATTCCCAGACAAGAGAAAAACAGGTACAATGTCAATTCTCAAACGGATAATGTGTCTGAAACTTGCCTGAAACTTGCCAAATGCCACATCCGCACACCCTTTTGTTACCTTGTTTAATTCCGATCCAAATTAAGTAAGAAAGGATTTAATTTTTTTCTTCTACAAGGGGAAAGAATTAATAGGAACCTGAGGGTGTTTTTTTCCTCAGAGGGTGGTGGGTGTCTGGAATGTGCTCCCAGAGTAATTGAGGCAGTGGTACAAGTGCATGGATAGGAAAGGTTCAGAGGGATATGGGCAAAATGCAGGCATATGGGATTAGCTTAGACAGGGCATCATTATCGACATGGACCTATTGGGCCAAAGGGCCTGTTTCCTTGCTGGATGATTCTCTGAATGTAGTACCAAGCCTCATTGTCTTGATGAGTAAAAGTTGGTTTTTTTTGCTTCCTGTAGGTACCAATGAAGTGATGCGAATGCTCATCTCTCGGAACCTGTTCCATGACTGATTCCACTCTGAACATGTACAGTTCTACAAAGTGGAAGCACTTCACTTTGTCAGTTATCTATCATGAAAAAGGTCAAACAACAGCTGTATATATAGAAGGATCCAACATTAAATATTAATATCACAGAGCTATATCTCCAAACGAAAACTACTCTCCAATGTAAGGTACTTGACCATTTGGATGCAGTCAGTCTCTGTTCTGTTTATTCCTTAGCTGTAACACGGTAATGTTCAGCATTTCAAATCCATGTGTCAAAACAGACCGGAGTGCCTGGATAAGTAAAATATAACAGCTCTTGTTCCGGTTGTGAGTGTAGATTGGAGCTGTAGATTACATTAGACCACTAGCAGTTAGCACCATTGGAACTTTTAATTACTTCAGATATTTAATATTTGGAGGGTCCAATAAAATATTAAAAATCGTTTTTTTTCCTTTGTTTTACTTTTATTGCCATCTACTTTTACTTTGTATTTGTTTCTGCTGTGTTTACATGCACAAATTAAAATGGACTCACTTATGAAATAGATTTACCAAAAAAATCATGCTTGACAAATTTCTGAAATAATTGAGGATAAAACCAATAAAGTAAATGTGGAGAACAGTATTGAAGTTCCCCAAGGCTGTTAGCGACGTTTCAGTAAGAGAGTAGTGTGCAATATTAAAGTACATGGGAGATGCTGACTTGGATGGAGAACTGGTTAGCAGGTGGAAATACTGCGGCACGGTAGCGCAGCGGTAGAGTTGCTGCTTTACAGCGAATGCAGCGCCGGAGACACAGGTTCGATCCTGACTACGGGTGCTGCACTGTAAGGAGTTTGTACGTTCTCCCCGTGACCTGCGTGGGTTTTCTCCGAGATCTTCGGTTTCCTCCCACACTCCAAAGACGTACAGGTATGTAGGTTAATTGGCTGGGTAAATGTAAAAAAAAAAAAATTGTCCCTAGTGGGTGTAGGATAGTGTTAATGTACGGGGATCGCTGGGCGGCACGGACTTGGAGGGCCGAAAAGGCCTGTTTCCGGCTGTAGATATATGATATGATATGATATGATATAAACAGGTCCTATTCTGAATGGCAGACAGTGATTTGTGGGGAAAAGCCTGGTTTAGTGCTTGCACACAGCGATTCACAGCATGTGTTAATGATGTCGATCAGGAAAGTAAATGTAATCTCAAAATTAGCGGATGATTCAAAACTGAGTGAAAGTGGGAGCTGTGAGAAGATGCAGTGAATCCCCAGTGTGATTTGGGCCATTGAGTAAATGGACGGTCAGTGCAGTGTAAGAAGAAACTGAGGATGCTGGTTAAAACCAAAGATAGGCACAAAAAGCTGGAATAATTCAGCGGGATAGGCAGCATCTCTGGAGAGAAGGAATGGGTGCCGTTTCGGGTCGAGACCCTTCTTCAGGTCTCAACCCGAAACGTCACCCATTCCTTTTCTCCAGAGATGCTGCCTGTCCTGCTGAGTTACTCCAGCATTTTGTATCTACGATACAGTGTAATGTGGATGTGGGAGGTTATCCCCTCCAGTGGCAGAAACAGGAAGGCTGGTTGTTAACTGAATAGTGAATGTTTAGGAAAGGGGGAGATGCACCTGGTGTCCTTGTGCACCAGTCAGTGAAAGTACAAACCAGCATCTGCAGTTCCTTTTTATTAGTGAGAGTAAGCTGGCAGCTGCAAGCAGCTGAGAAGGAAAATGATCTGCTGGCTTTCATGGTGAAATTATTTGCGAACAGGAGAGTGATTTCTTACTGCAATTATACAGGGCTTTGGTGAGTCCTGAATATCACGTACAGTCCTCTCCTTATCAGAAGAAGGACATTCTTGCCCTGGAGGGCAGTGAGGAGTGGTCAAGTTGTTCCTGGGGGGCAGGGCTGACGTATGAGGGGAGATTGAGGAAGTTGGTCTTGGACCTACAGGAGAATGAGAGATCTCAATGAAGCATTACATCCTCAATGGGCTGGACAAACCAGACGAATCAGACAGGAAGGAGGATCCCACTAGTGTGGAAGTCCAGAGCCAGGGATCAGAAAACAGCGTGGGGCATTTAGGACTGGGAGCAGGAGGTGTCTCTTCAGCCAGAGAGAGGTGAACCTTTGGAGTTGTCCACCACATCAGCTGTTGAGGCTGTCATTAAATAAATTCAAGGAGTTAAATATAGTTCCAATAACTAAAAGGGACCCAGGGATATGGGGAAAAAACTGGAAGAGGATATGGAAGTGGTATGATAGGCATGTTCAGGTGTAATGGTGCAGAGGGCACAAGCAGTGGCTGCTGTCTTGAGTTTCACAGACAGAGGAGTCTGACACCACGACCGTTCCCCCACACTCCGGCATACCAAACACTGGGGTGCTTTTACAAACCGGTTGCCACCACCAGTTGTTTGGGGTAATAAATAAAAAGAAACTATTGTGCAGCCAACCTGAACTGATGCACGGCCCTGATTTTGTGTGAGATGCAGTTATTTTACTGATGTTGTGACATGGTCTCTGAGATTCATCTGGATTGATTATTCATGACTGGTTCTCTCGTCCATCTGAATGAAATGTATCCATTTAGTTTGTTTTTAAGATATGCCAAACAAAATAGATTAGCATTTAAAGGACGAAAATGCTGGAAATCCACCGACAGGTTGCTTCTGTGGGAAGGTCAACCGTTTTAGGCAAAGACCTTTCATCAGAAGAGTTAAGTCTATTTCCCTTTCCGCTGATGCGGCCTGAGCTGCTGACTGAATCCAGAACTTTATGATTTAATTCTGATTCCCAGCAACTGCAATGTGTTTTATTTTTCATTCCAGGACTTAGAAGCTTAGTTTATCCAGTTAATTTAATAGAATTATATATTGTAGCTGAGATTGACAAAATATAATTTTTGTGATATTGAAAATATAAATGTCCATCATTTATCCTTCCTCAGGCAGTTAAGAAAATCCATTGTGCTTCAGATCTGAGTGCAGCCAGGAAGTGGATTAGTGCCATGGCCCTTTCTCACAGCAAGCAGAGAGTAGCAGAGAATGGTGCAAGCAGTGCAAGTGACAGCGTGAGTACAGTTAATGCAAACTAGCAAGGCAAAGCACAAATCTCAGTTCTGAAGTTGATAAAAGCTTCTGCCTTGAGGCAACATGGATGAGATTTGTGATGTATGATCTCATGCTTTCAAATATGTAGCAGATTTACTCTATAGTAATTTTACCTAACTCGTGCAAGCAAACATTATCAAGCAGAATGTAAAGAAAGGACTGTTTTCCTTGTTAGTAGTAATGCAGCCATGTATATTAATTCCACTTAACACTGAGGTACGAGAGCACCATTGGTGATAATGTTGCTGCACAAAAGTCAAAATGGCAGATGAGAACATTAGTGAACCAAATTAGATTGAATGATATGAGATCAGGATAGCACAAGAACAGGCCCTTCAGTCTGCACATGATCAAAACCCTTCCACTCCCTGCATATCCATGCTCCAGTCTAAACGCCTCTTAAATGCCACTATCGTACTTGCTTCCACCAGCCCTGGCAGCACATTCCAGGCACCCACCAACCTCTGTGTAAATAAACTTGCCCTGCACATCTTTCAATTTTCTCCCTCTGACCTCAAAGCTATGCCCTTTAGTTTTTGACATTTCCACACTGGAAAAAGGTTCTGATTGTCTACCCTATCTATGCCTCTCATAATTTTAAATACTTTTATAGACTATCACGTCTCCCATCAGCCACCAACGCTCCAGAGAAAATAATCCATGTTTGCCCAGCCTCTGCTTTTAGCTAATACCCTCTAATCTAGGCAGCATTATGATAATCCTCCTTCTGCACCTTCTCAAGTTCCACATCCCTCCTGTAATGGGGTGACCAGAACTGTACACAGTACTCAAAATGCAGCCTAACCAATTTCCTATAAAGCTGCAGCCTAACCAATTTCCTATAAAGCTGCAACTTAACATCCTAACTCGTATTCAATGCCAACTGATGACAGCAAGCATAACATATGCCTTCTTTACCAGTCTGTCTACTTGTCTTTCTCCATAGGGAGCTATGGACTTGGACCACAAGATTCCTCTGCACATCAATGCTGTTAAGGGTCCTGTATATTTTCACCTTACTTTGATCTCCCAAGGTGCTACACCTCACACTGGCTCAGATTAAACTTCACCTGCCATTTGTCTCTAACTTCAAGTAACCCTGGCTTTCCCTCTCTCTGCATCCTAGATCTCCAACTAGTCTGACTGTCCTGATTAGATTTTACTTTGTATGCCTCGTTGTCACCTTTCCCTCGCTAACATTTTCCTTGATCTTTAACCTCTGATTTTCACAGCTTACCCTTCCATATCTCTCGTTTCCCTCTCCACTGACTCAGTCTGAAGAAGGGTCTCGACCCGAAACGTCACACATTCCTTCTATCCAGAGATGCTGCCCGTCCCGCTGAGTTACTCCAAGTTTTTGTGTCTATCTTCGGTGTAAACTAGCATCTGCAGTTCCTTCCTACACAATTGTCCCTCGTGTATGTAGGATAGTGTTAGTGTGCGGGGATCGTTGGTCAGCGTGGGCCGAAGAGCCTGTTTCCATTCTGTCTCTAAATTAAACGAAAAAATCTGAAGGATACGGAACACCATAATCCCATCCAAACCCATCTCCAAACTGCTGCACCTGTCTGTGCCAATGGCTCCTAGAGTTTATGACTCACAGACTATGATCAGTGAGGATAGGTGACAACACCTCCTCAACAATTATTCTCAACACTGGTGCCCTGCAAGGATGCAGATGACACCACTGTGATGGGCTGAATCACAAACAATGATGTGCAAAGTAAAGGAAGGAGACAGACAGCTTGGTGATAAGAGGACAATAGACAGCCTAGTGGTGGTGTGAGGCTAATAACCTCTCCCTCAATGTCAGCAAAAGGAAGGAGCTAGATATCGACTTCAGGAAGCATGGTGGAATACATGCCTCAATCAGCATCAATGGTGCAGATAGACGCAAAAAGCTGGAGTAACTCCGGCAGGCAGCCGGGACAGGCGGCATCTCCAGAGAGTTGGAATGGGTGACGTTTTGGGTCGAGACCCTTCAAGTGGAAATGATTAAGAGCTTCAAGTTCCTTGGTGTTAATATTACTAATGATCTATGAACCAACTACATTGATGCATCAGTCAAGAGGACACGTCAACGCCTCTACATCCGCGGGAGACTGAGCAAATTTGGCATGTCCCCGGTGACTACCAAACCTCTACAGATGCAGGCACGCAGCATCTCTGGAGAAAAGGAATAGGAGACGTTTTGGGTCGAGACCCTTCTTCTGACTGGAGAGTCAGGGGAAAGGGAAATGATATAGAGGGTGATGTAGAGAGATATAGAACAAATGAAAAAGAGATGTAAAAAAGTAACGATGATAAAGGAAACAATAAATGATGATAAAGGTAATTTTTAGCTGTGCGAGGTGAGAACGAGTTTCGGACAATGAGACTCAACAAGACGACTTTGAAGCTGATACGACTTGGGTGGTACAGCTTCAGAGACAGGGAATGCAGGGGATACTTGAAATTAAAGAAATAAAATCATACCACTGGGTTGGTTGTAAGCTGCCCAAGTGAAATATGAGATGCTGTTCCTCCAATTTGCATTTGGCCTCACTCTGACAATAGAGGGGGACAGAAAGGTCAGTGTGGGAATGGGAAGAGGAATTAAAGTGTTTGGCAACCATAAGGTAGATCCAGGCAGACTGAGCGCAGGTGTTCAGCGAAACGATCGCTGACCATTCGCTTGGTCTCTGCGAAATCAAGAAGGCAAATGTGCTGAACACCTTCACCACCCTGCCTGCCTGTGTTGCCACTTCATGGAACTATGTACCTGCACCACTAGATGTCTCTGTTCTACTCCTGGCTCCTGGGCCCGACCATTTATTGTGTCGGTCCTGCCCTAGTTGTCTTACCAAAATGCAACACTTTGCATTTATCTGAAGAAAACTCCTTCAAAACTCAGCGCAATTGGTCAAAGTCCCATACTAATCTTAGATAACGTTCTTCACTGTCCTCTATACCAGCAATTTTAATGTCATCCAAAAAACCTACTGGCCACACCAAATACATCCAAATTGTTAATATTTTAATGGGGAACAGTGAAGCCAGCACCATTCCCTGTGACACACCATTCATCACAGGCATCCTGTCTGAAAAACTATTCTCTACCACCTCTCTCCACCCACTCTTCTACCTTAGAGGTAATTCTGTACCCAATTGGTCAGTTCATGCTGGATCCCATGTGATCTAACCTTCCAGACCAGCCTACCATGCGGTACCATGTAGACATTTACCACACTGCCTTCATCAATATTCTTGCTCCTTCACACGCCCTACAATATAGACTCCATCCACAATATATACAGGCCAGTGCAGGGATGGGTTAGTGTACATACCGTGCAGTTGAGTTACTGTCATGGCAGTACCAGTAACAGACACTGAGCTAAATAAAGTTAATAAGTATAACCATCTTGTATTTTTCTTATATTAGAATAATTCTTTAAACATTATGTGAGCTGGCTTTAATAGTTTGAATACAAATCCATTTTTGAGAAGTAATGCTACAGATTGTTGTGTGTGATCCCTGGTTGTCAGCAGCTTGAGGAGCCCTGTGGCCCTGTGCAGCTCCAGTCGTCTCTCGTGTGAAAGTGGCCTGGAGGAGAATGAGAGACATGGGTTAAAAAACAATGTTTAAACACAATTCATCTGACACCTCTTCCACGTGCCATTAAAGTGAGCCAGGCTCTCAGTGTCCAGGGCAGGGACAGGAGAGAGGGGAGAAATGAGCTGGACAGAGGAGAAAGGGACAAGAGAGGGGCAGGTAGTACTCTATTGGGTAGCCAGTGTGCTTCAGGTGCTTTAGTTGGGTTACATGTTAGACCAAGAAATCCAAAAAGCCACAGATGCTGATAATTTGAAATAAAAACACAAAGTGATTGAATTAGGTCAGGCTGTGGAGAGAGAAGCAGAATTGATGCTTTAGTTTGAAGACTTTTCAGTTGGTGAGGAGACATTGTTCAAGAAAGGAGACAAATGGAAAGCAGGAGACAACAGGCCTCTGATCTGTCATTGGGAAATGTTGCAGTCCATTATGTGGGAGGTAATTGAAGGGCCTTACAAAAATTATAGAACATAGAACAGTACACAGCCCAGAAACAGGCCTTTGGCCTGCAATGTCTACGCCGAACATGATGCCAAGTTAAACTGATCTCCTCTGCCTGCATGTGATCCATGTCATGTGATCCATGTCATTCCATTCCCATCACATGTGATCCATGTCATTCCATTCCCAGCATATCCTTGTGTCTATCTGAAAGCCCATATAAAGCCACTATTGTATCTGCCTCCATCACCACCCCTGGCCACGCGTTCCAGGCCCCATCCATCCTCTGTAAAAAAACTTGCCCCAAACATCTCCTTTAAATTTTGCCCCTCCATAAAGCTATCCCCTCAAGTCTTTGACATTTCTACCTGGGAAAAGTGATTCTGACTGTCTACCCTTTCATTAGACCAGAGTCAACATAGTTTTACGAAAGCCAAATGATGTTTGAAGAATTTACTGAAGTGGTTTGGAAACACAACGAACAGGGTGGACAAAGGGGAATGAGTAGATGTCGCTAAAAATCCCTTGGCACAAGATAGGATCACATGGGGTAAGGGGACGTGGATGGGGGATTGATCAGCGTACAGAAAACAGCTGAGTTCAATGTCTTGTTTGCAGATTGGCAATCAGTAACTAGTTGAGTGCCACAGGTATCAATTCCAGGATCACATTATCTATATTAATGACCTGTTTGAAGGGATCGAGTGTAATGCAGCCAGGTTTGCTGATACAAAGGTGATGGGTTTTCTCAAGTTGTGAGGAGAACCTAAAGAGCCTACAAAAGGATATTGATAGATGAAGTGTGGGTAAGAAGTTGACAGTTGGCATATAATGCTGAAAAAAGAAATATTAAAAGGTCTGGGGATCTTGGTACATGAAAAAATCATGAGCAGGCAGGTACTACAAGTAATTGTGAAGGGTACTAATCAATTTACCTTTATTGTCAGGAGTATAAACGTCGGGACATGTTGATGAACCTTCGTAGGGAGCTGCTGAGACTGCACCCAGTGTACTGTGTGTGTGTTGGTCTACACCAAGGAATTATACACACATTGCAGGCAACAAAGGATAGATTTATTACTGAATCAAAGGGGTTAATACATGAAGCAAGGTTATCCCTTTACTCATTCGGTAATAGAGGAATGAGCGATGATCTTCAAAGGATTGATGTGAAGTTACCTAAAACTGTAGGGCATAGTTCCACAGATTATGGTTTCACCATAATGAAGAGATGAGGAGGAATTTCTTCTCTGAATGAAATTTTTAGTTAAGCTTAGTTTAGAAATACAGCATGGAAAGAAGCCCTTCGGCTCACCGAGTCTACGCCAACCAGTGATCGCCCATACACTAGCACTATCCTGCACACTAGGGGGCAATTTACAGAAGCCAATTAACCTACAAACCTGCACTTCTTTGGAATGTGAGAGGAAACCAGAGCACCTGGAGAAAACCCACACGGTCACGGAGAGAACGTACAAACTCCGTACAGACAGCACCCGTAGTCATGATGGAACCCGGGTCTCTGTCGCAGTAAGGCAGCAACTCTACTGCTGTGCTGCTGTGCCAGCAGAGAACTGTGGAGCAGGAGTTGAAGACATTCGAAGCAGAAAGTGGCCAACATTTAAAGCACAGGGGATAAGGGGGACAAGGGTGGATCAGCCATGAACTGAATGTCAAAGCAGACACAGGGGTGCCCCTTCCCAACTCATATAAATTGTCAAGATTAGAAGAGTTCAGATGTTTCAGCATTGAAGGAAAAAAGGGTTTGGAAGTTTCAATGGATTAGATAATATTGGTGGGAATTTTAAAGCAGAAGCATTGAGTAAATGGGAGATAACAGATCAACTTGGATAGATAAATGGAACGGTCTGAGTTGGGACATATGCAGTAATGTTTTGGATAGAATAGAGTAGTCGGGGCTGATATACAATTATCAACAGCATGAATGAGGGGTGTAGCAGTTGATGATCTGAGGCAGAATCATGGGCAATGTTATGGAGGTTGAACTGGTCTTCAGTCATGTGGTTCAACAGTTATCAATGGGTCAAATATGACACCAATGTTGCAAATAGGATGATTTTCTTTCAGACATTGACCAGGGTGTGGGTAATGTTGCTGGTGTAGGAGCGATGTGTGCAACAAACTGAGAGCATTTGTGGGTAGTGGAGAGGAGTGGGAGATGAGAATCTCCGACTAACCAGGAGAATTTCTGATGAAAGGTTTCAATCCAAACTATGTACAATGGAGAGAGTGAGCTGGAATGGGTGTAGAGAAGATTTACGAGGAGATTGACAGGACTTGAGGACCTGAGCCTTTGAGAGAGGTTAGGCAGGCTAGGGTTTTGTTCGAGAGCATAGGAGGCTAAGGTTAGTTTAGTTTAGATATACAGCGCGGAAACAGGCCCCTTCGGCCCACCGGGTCCGCGCCGACCAGCGATCCCCGCACACTAACACCATCCTCCACCCACTAGGGACAGTTTTTACATTTACCAAGCCAGTCAACCTACAAACCTTGTACGTCTTTGGAGTGCGGGAAGAAACTAAAGATCTTGGAGAAAACACGATCTTATAAAGATGTATAAAATCCTGAGGGGAATAGATAGGCTGAATGTACAGAGTCGTTCTCCCAGGTAGGGGAATCGAGAACCAGAAGGCATAGGTTTAAACTGAACCATCCTACCACAACTAGAGAGCAGTGCTGAACTACTATCTACCTCATTGGTGACCCTCAGTCTGTCTTTGATCGGACTTTACTGGCTTTACCTTGCACTGAACGTTATTCCCTTATCTTGTATCTATACACTGTAAATGGTGACAATGGTTTGATTGTCTTTCCGCTGACTGGTTAGCAGACAAAACTTTTCACTGTTCCTCGTTGCACGTGACAATAAACTAAACTGAACTGAACTGATTTAATTGGATCCTGAGGGGCAACTTTTCGGACACAGGGTGTGGATATATAGAACAAGCTGCCCAAGGAGGCAATTGAGACAATAGCAGGGTTTGGAAGACACTTGGATGGGTACATGAATAGGAAAGGTTTCGTGGAATGCGGGCCGTGGGGAAATGGGATTAAGGTAGATGAGGCATTTTGGTTGGCATGGACGAGTTTAGCTGAAGGGCCTGTTTCGTGCTGCATGACTGTGACTTTCTCTCTCCAAGGTTCAAAAGGGCTAGAAGTACAGGCACTAAAAATAATCAAGAAGACTGGCAGAACGCTGGTCTTTATGCTGGAATACAAGGTTGTGTTAATAGTGCTGCATCTCCACAAAGAGCAGTTTAGAGCCACCATGGGCACTGGCAGCTGTTCTGGCCTCCGCACCATAGGCAGCAAATACTAATCTTGGAGAGTGCGGTGGAGATTCATGACTGCTCCCTGAACTCCAAACAATAAATTAGGAGGAGACATTGCAGAAAATAGGGTTGTACACTTTAGAAATTAGAAGGTCGAGGTAAGGTAATTAAAGGCTTTATAGGGGAAATGATTGTGTAGAGAGAAGTCATTTTCACTAATTGTAGATTCCAAGCCCAAGCCTGACATTTAGTGCCAGATCATTCAACAGAGGAGTCAGGAAACAGTTATACACACAGAGGGTGACAGGACTGGGCTCCAGTGGCATCAGGCCACCAATGTTTGCTGGCCAAGGAAATTCAGGAGCAAGGTGCTGAGGTGGGCGGCGGTTGCCACGGTCCTGGTCATTGGAGCTGTGGGTAATGGCAGGGGTCACATCAGACACCATTTCATTGTAGACACAAAGAAACTGCAGATGCTGGTTGACAAAAATAGACACAACATGCTGGAGTGATTCAGGGGGTCAGGCAGCATCCCTGGAGAATATGGATAAGATGTTTTGGGTGCAAACTTTCTTTCAATTGATTGTAGTAGGGGAGAGGAAGCTGAGGGCAGGACAAAGCCAGGTGAGTGATAGGTGGATACAGGTGAGAGGGGTTTGATTGGCAGATGCATGGACAACGGCCAGAGATGATAAAGAGACAAAAGGCTGTGAGATAAAGAGGAGGGTCGTGAAAGGTGAAGCCAGAGGAGGGGGTATCGGTGGAAAAGGGGGAGGGGGTGGATTGTGGGAACATTGAGGGCACAACAGGAAGGGGCTAACTGATCTCATTCAAAACTCCCAAATGCGTGCATGTTGTAATGTGGAGTGCAGTTCACATGAATGGTGGTGTAACTTGGGTGGCACGGTGATGCAGTGCCAGAGACCCAGGTTCGATCCTGACTACGGGTGCTGTCGTACCGAGTTTGTATGTTCTCCCTGTGACCTGCGCGGGTTTTCTCCAAGATCTTTGGTTTCCTCTCACACTCCAAAGATGTACAGGTTTGTACATTGGCTTGGTATAATTGTAAATTGTCCCTAGTGTGTGTAGGGTAGTGTTAGTGTGCAGGGATCGCTGGTGGGCGTGGACTCGGTGGGCCGAAGGGCCTGTTTCCGCCCTGTATCTCCAAACTAAACTAAATATTTAAGTATTATTGGCAGATCACTAATACAATTGCTATTACCAGGTTAGTTTTGGTCGCGGTATTTTAGTGTGGGGTACAGAGGTGGCAATATAGGCAGGTGGCAGAGGTACACCTGTGCACTTACCCTGAGTGTCTAAGTACTTGCGTTGCTGGGGGGCCGCGGACCCACCTGCCCCACCAGCGTGGGTACAGCCGCCACCCTCAGTGGTTTCCAGACCCACAAGGAGGGTCATCATGTCGACCAGGGTCTGCCCCTTGCCTCCTGCCCTCACGTCCTTGGCAATGCACAGCACCGACAGGCGACTGAAGGACTGCAGCTGCCCGATGTTTGCACGCAGGAAATGGAGGATGACGTTGAGGTCGTTCAGGGCGCAGCCCAGCATCTTCTTACTGACCAGGTCAAAGGCTGGCACCATCTGGTACACGGCCAGAAACTGCTTGTCCCAGGAACAGAGCTGCAGGAGGCTGTGAATGATCATGGGCACCAAGAGGACGTAAACAGTGCCGTTTACCACACTGATCATCTTGAATATAGTCAGCGAGGTCAACTTGCACTGAATCACAGCGGGAACATCGGGGTCACTGGTCAGCAGTCCCGATTTGATAGAGCAACTGAACTGGTCCAGGTAAAACACGGGCAGGTGGCAGTAGATGAGGTAGAGGCAGGCGGCTGCGATGAAGAGCAGCAGGAGCAGCTGCCGCATGTAGTACATGCACACGTAGTAATACGACCCATTCTTGCAGACCAGGTAACGCTGCAGCAGAGGGAACTGCAGCAACTTCTCCCTGCGAGTCCTTCCAACACAAAATGAACCAAGTCAGTCACGGTCCGCGTGAAACTGGGAAGAGCAAGTGAATGAAGTGGTGGTGCAGGGGACCAGTGACCACAGTTCGATTAGGTTTAAGATAGTTATGGATGGGGCAGAGAGGGCCCACCTGTTAAAATGCTCAATTGAGGTAAGGCCAACTTTGAGGATATGAGAGAAGGTCTCGCTCAAGATGACTGGGGCAGGTTATTTGAGGAGAAAGGAACATCGGCCAAGTGGGATGTTTTTAAAAGTGTGCTTACAAAAGCTGTACGTCCCCGTTAGAGAGAAGGGCAAAGCAGGCAAACGTAAGGAAGCTTGGCTGACGAGGGAAGTTGAGGCAATGGTC
Source organism: Rhinoraja longicauda (assembly GCF_053455715.1). Taxonomy (NCBI): domain Eukaryota; kingdom Metazoa; phylum Chordata; class Chondrichthyes; order Rajiformes; family Arhynchobatidae; genus Rhinoraja; species Rhinoraja longicauda. Next base: position 28,376,140 of record NC_135984.1, read on the forward strand.
AAAAATAAGAAGGATGCATGGGACAGGTATAGACAGCTGGGATCAAGTGCATCCCTGGAGGAGTTTTGGGAACTAAGGAGTAAACTGAAAAAGGAAATCAGAAGGGCAAAAAGGGGCCGGGAGATAGCTCTGGCGGGTAGCATTAAGGACAGTTCCAAGAGTAACTAGAGAGTGGGACCCCTTAGGAATCCATGTGGTCACCTCTGTGTGGAGCCACAGGAGTTGGCAAGGTCCTCTGCATTTACCGAAGTGAAAGGCAGGAGGACGGAGCAACTTGGGGCAGTCAATGGAAGTGGCTTGGAAGTGTCTTAGTGTTACGGTCGAAGAGGTACTGAAGGTACTGTCGTGTATGAAGGTAGACAAATCTCCAGGGCCTGATCAGATATTCGAGGATATTGTGGGAAACCAGAGAGGAAATTGCGGGAGCCCTGGTTTAAAATTTACGGACCGTCTTTAAATACAGGAGAGGTGCCGGAAGACTGGAGGGTGGCAAATGTTGTACCTCTTTTCAAGAAGGGCTGCAGGGAAAATGCTGGGAACTATAGGCTGGTGAGGTAGAGTGAAAATCTTTTGTTGCGTGTTATCCAGTCAGAAGAAAGACAATACATGATTACAATCGAGCCATTTGTATTAGGGAATAATGTTTAGTGCAAGGTAAAACCAGCAAAGTCCGATCAAGTATAGTCCGAGGGTCACCAATGAGGTAGATAGTAGTTCAGCTCTGCTCTCTGATTGTGGTAGGAAGATTCAGTTGCCTGATAACAGCCAGCATGACTTTATATGTGGGAGGTCGTGTCTCACAAATCTGATTGAGTTTTTTGAAGACGTGACCAAAAAGGTCCCCGATGAGGGTAGAGCTGTAGATGTTGTGTACATCATTCAACAAGGTTCTGCATAGTAGGCTGCTCTGGAAGGTTAGATCGCATGGGATCCAAGGAGAGATAGCTGAATAGATAGAAAATTGGCACCATGGAAGGAAGCAGAGGGTGATGGTGGAAGGTTGCTTCTCAGACTGGAGGCCTGTGACTAGTGGTGTGCCTCAGGGTTCGATGCTGGGCCCGTTACTGTTTGTCATCTCATTTTGTACATGGCAAGATCAGCAAATTTGCAGATGATATAAAAGTGGGTGGTTTTGCAGATAGTGAAGAAAAATTTGCAGCAGGATCTTGATCGATTGGCCAGGTGGGCTGAGGGAATGGTTCATGGAATTTAATGCAGAGAAATGTGAGGCATTGCATTTTGGGAAGTCTAACATGGGCACGACCTACACAGTGAATGGTAGGGCTCTGGGTACAGAACTCCACCGTGCAGTTCCACTTCAGCTGGTTACAAGCCTGGGTCACGCAGACTGTGTGGCGTTCTTGGGATGGGTGCTGGAAAGCGAAAAATCAATGTTATATCTGGGAAAAGCAACAGCTTCTCTATAATTACATGAATCATCTCGATATTCTAGAGGTCCAGTCTGTCCAAGAACACTGAGAAAATAAACCATCTGTCCCCACTGAGGTGGCACAGAGAGTCCCCACTGTCCCCATTGAGGAGGCACAGAGAGTCCCCACTGAGGTGGCACAGAGAATCCCCACTGTCCCCATTGAGGAGGCACAGAGAGTCCCCACTGAGGTGGCACAGAGAGTCCCCACTGTCCCCACTGAGACGGCACAGAGAGTCCCCACTGTCCCCACTGTCCCCACTGAGACGGCACCCTGAGGTCCAGCCTACCTTGATAGAAACATTTTGGCTCTCTAACCTTTTAGAACCTTTTGAGATGTTAATTATTCCTTCTCTCACATCCTTTTCTCCTGTCCAGCCACATCCTCAGACACTCTTCAGCACGGTGGCGCAGCGGTAGAGTTGCTGCCTCACAGCGTTAGAGACATGGGTTCGATCCTGACTACGGGTGCTGTCTGTACAGAGTATGCATGTTCTCTCTCTCTCCATGGGTTTTCTCCAGGATCTCCGTTTTCCTCCCACACACCAAAGACGTACAGGTTTGTAGGCTGTTGTAGGAAGGAACTGCAAATGCTGGTTTAAACCCAAGATATACGCAAAATGCTGGAGTAACTCAGCGAGACAGGCAGCATCTCCGGATAGAAGGAATGGGTGACGTTTCAGGTCGAGACCCTTCAAACTGAATCAGGGGAGAGGGAGATACAGAGATAAGGAAATGTAAGGTGTGAAAATGTAGGATATATCATTGTTAGCTAGGAGAAGGTAACAAAGCAAACAGAGATAAAATGTAAACGGGTCAGACTGGTCAGAGAACTGGGAAGGGGGAGAGATGAAGAGAGAGAGAGGGAAGGCAAGGGTTACTTGAAGTGAGAGAAGTTAATGTTCATACCTCTGGGGTGTAAGTTGCCCAAGCGAAATATGAGGTGCTGTTCCTCCAGTTTACGCTGACAATGGAGTGACAATGACAATGACACTCTGACAATGGAGGAGGCCCAGGACAGAAAGGTCAGTGTGGGAATGGGAGGGGGGGGTGGAAGTGTTTAGCAACCGGGAGATCAGCCAGGTTTAGGCAGACTGAGCAGAGGTGTTCAGCGAAACGATCGCCAAGTTTGCGCTTGGTCTCGCCGATATATCGGAGTCCACACATGGAACTGCAGATACAGTAGATAAGGTTGAAGGAGGTGCAAGTGAACCTCTGCCTCACCTGAAAAGACTGTCGTGGTCCTTGGATGGAGTCGAGGGGGGGGGAAAAGGGACAAGGGTTGCATTTCCTGTGGTTGCAGGGGAAAGTACCTGGGGAGGGGGTGGTTTGGGTGGGAAGAGACGAGTTGACCAGGGAGTTGTGGAGGGAACGGTCTATGCGGAAAGGGGTGGAGATGGGAAGATGTGGCTCGTGGTGGGGTCCCGTTGGAGGTGGGGTAAATGCTGGAGGATTATGTGCTATATGCGACGGTTGATGGGGTAAAAGGTGAGGACGAGGGGTACTCTGTCCCTATTGCGACTGGGGGGAGGGGGAGCAAGAGTGGAGCTGTGGGGTACCAAGGAGACCCGTGTGAAAGCCTTGTCTATGATGGAAGAGGGGAACCCCCGTTCCCCAAAGAATGAGGATATCTTAGGTGTGGAACACCTCATCTTGGGTGCAAATGCAGCGTAGACAGAGGAATTGGGAGTAGGGGATAGAGTTTCTACAGGAAGCAGGGTGGGAAGAAGTGTAGTCTGTGGGAGTCAGTGGGCTAATTGGCATGGTAAAATTGTAAATGTGTGTGTGTAGGATAGTGTTTGTGTGCGGAGATCGCTGATCGGTGCGGACTCGGTGGGCCGAAGGGCCTGTTTCCGTGCTCGATCTTTAAACTAAACTAAACTAAACTAAACAATCCAATCAGTACCTCAGTCAACTCTACCGTGCAGGTGTGTGTCACTCGTGCTGCACCTGTCCAACTGCAACCAGCACTGAATGAATCCTATCCGTGATCACACACCGCAGGGCTGTCGTTGAAGGACCAAGACAGGGAAAGGAGTTAGACGGGGCTGACCCTCAGCAAGCCTGCCACGTTACAACATGAGGGAGGCCGCTTTGGCAAACAGAAGCATGGGCTGGAACACTCACAGGTGTTCAGGCATTAAAGCTGTTTAATAACTTTGACTGGCCTGAGAATTATTAATGGTGTGACTCACACCAAACTCACACAGGGTGAAGAAACAGAGCAAGCAGACCATGCCATGAGTCCACTCTACTTTGATCTTGAAGCCAAAACACATGCTTTACCACTCATTTATCAACAGAAAGAACATTTATCCAAAGGGCGTCACGGAGGCTCAGCGATAGAGTTGCTGCCTCACAGCGCCAAAGATTCGGGTTTGATCCTGACTACGGGCGCTGTCTGTACGGAGCTTGTATGTTCTCCCTGTGACGCGTGGGCTTTCTCTAGGTGCTCCAGTTTCCTCCCACACTCAAAAGACATGTAGGTTTGCAGATTAATTGGCTTTGGTAAAATTGCAAATGGTCGCTAGTGTGTAAGATAGTGAGTGGCATCTGACGCTGAGGGGTAACTTTATCACACAGAGGGTGGTGGGTGTATGGAATGAGCTGCCAGAGGAGGTAATTGAGGCAGGGACTATTGCGACGTTTAAGTAACACTTAAACAGGGGGGCTCAACAGTGGATGCGATCTCACTCTGCACTGGACCACTTGCACAATAAAAACACATGCGCCAGGCTGTTTTTTTTTACTACAGCTCGGCGTTCAATACCATCATCTCCTCCAAGCTGATTACCAGCCCCCCAGTGCGTGTCCCCCCAGTCCCCCTCTACATCGGGGACTTGGGTTGGAGTTTACTGCACCGAGGAGTCCCCTGCAACCTGTTTCTCTTGCGGTTCACAGACTCGCCAACCGCCTGCCACTCTTGCGGGCTGGAGGAGTCTATGTACCACGTCTACATGGAGTGTGTGAGTGTGTACCACGTGTACATGGAGTGTGTGAGTGTGTACCACGTGTATATGGAGTGTGTGAGTCTGTACCACGTGTATATGGAGTGTGAGTCTGTACCACGTGTATATGGAGTGTGAGTCTGTACCACGTGTATATGGAGTGTGAGTGTGTACCACGTGTATATGGAGTGTGTGAGTCTGTGTGTCACGTGTATATGGAGTATGTGAGTGTGTACCACGTGTATATGGAGTGTGAGTCTGTGTACCACGTGTACATGGAGTGTGTGAGTCTGTGTACCACGTGTATATGGAGTGTGTGGGTCTGTGTGTCACGTGCATATGGAGTATGTGAGGTTGCAACCCCTGTTTCAATATCTAAAGGGCCTGCTCCTTGTCTTCTGGCTGCAATTCTCTCCCACCATCCTCATCTTTGGACACTGTGCGTAGGGGAGAGGATGGGGCCGAAGCTGTCCTGGTTGGGTTGCTCCTGGGCCTGGCCAAGCTGGCCATCCGCGAGTCACGGCGCCAGGCAGAAGAGGCTCTGCCCGAGCCGGCTGCCTGCCCCTTTTCCGGGGTTACGCCCGTGCCCGGGTGGTGTTAGAGAGGGACCGCGCGCTGTCCACGGGCACCCTGGGGGATTTCCGGGGCCGCTGGGCACAGTTGAATGCATCCTTGACAAGGAGTGCAAGATAGTTGTATAATAGTTTATTGTTTATATTGTATTATGGTGGTGGCTTCTGTTTTGTTTTATTGTCTTGTAAATATTATTTTAATATTTTAATAAATATTTGTGATTATTTGTGGTTACCAGGCCCCCAGTGGGGGTCCCTCTACATCATGACCTGGGGTGGAGGCTATTGCATCGGGAAGTCCCCTGCAACCTGTTTCTCTCGCCGTTCAAATTTTTTTGGTTAAAAAACACAGAAAAAAACTGGTTACCAAGCTCATGGAACTGGTCTCTGCACACTGGTTACAGCTCATGGAACTGGGTCTCTGCGCATCCTTTTGCAACTGGATACTCAACAGAGAACAGCAACACTTCCTCCTCGATAACCATCAGCACCTCAAGGCAGTCTGTTCACCCCCTGCTCTACTCTCTCTCTACCCGTGACTGTATGACCGGACACAGTTCTAACTCCACCTTGAATTTTGTCGAGGTCACCCTGTTGGACAAATTACAGGTGATGGTCAGCCAGAGTGTAGGAGGGGGATCGATCGTCTGATTGAACGGTGCCAGAACAACACCCTTGGTCTCAATGTCAGCAAGATGAAGATACTGATTCTTGACTTTAGAAGAGGGAAGCCGAGGATCCACAAAGCTTTCTTCTTCAACAGGTCGGTGGTGGAGAGGATCAACTGTTCTGGGTGTGCTTATCTTTGAGGATCTGCCCTGGACCCAGCACTTTGATGCCCCATCAACGCCTCTACTTCCTGGGGAGATTTGGTATGTTGATGAATGTTCTCTTGAACTTCTACATGTGCACAGTAGGAGTATATAGACTGGTTGCATCACGGCCTGGTTTTGTAACTCGAACAGCCACGAATAAAGGAGATTACGAGTGTATGCATCACAGGTGCTGACCGCCGAAGGGATCTACAGGATGCTCTGCCTCAAAGAAGCAGCCAGCATCATCGGAGACCCATATCCCCCTGGCCACACTCTCATTTCATTCCTGCCATCAGGAAGAAGGTACAGAAGTCTGAAAACAGATAGTGTCTTCCTAAAGAATTCTTCAATCAGGCCTTCCTAAAGAATTCTTCAATCTTGGACAGTATAAAATACTAAATACACTATGAAGTATGGACTGTCTTTGGTTGTACTAAGGACTTCAGCATTTTTTTGCACTAGTATTGGGTTATTCATTTATAGAAATATTTTTTAATTGCATGTTATCTATGAGTACTGTGTTTACAGGCCTGCAGTGCTGCTGCCAGTAAGGATGTAATTGTTCTGTTGATGGGACATCTGATCATCAAACACTTTGTTGCCTAAGAGTATCTACGATCAGCTGCTCCCTAACTTTCAATCAGCAGCTCTTCCATTTATTCTCCATCAGTAACAAGTTCTCCATTCACTCCTTTTATCAATGATTCTGTATTTTATACACTATCTATCATTAATTTGCTGTTATATTCTCTCCCGATGATCAAATGTTTAGTTTAGTTTAGAGATTAGTTGAGTTTAGTTTAGAGATATGTCATGGAAACAGGTCCATTGGCCCACCGAGTCCACGCTGATCCCTGTACTCTAGCACAGATTACATGCTAAGTTACATGCTAAGGACAATTTAAAATTTTACCAAAGCTAATTAACTTACAAACCTGTACTTCTTTGGAATGTGGGAGAAAATCAAAGCACCCGGAGAAAACTCCCGCGGTCACAGGGAGAGCGTACAAACTCCGTACAGACAGCATCTGTAGTCAGTATCAAACCTGGGTGTCTGGCAACTCTACTACTGTGCCACCGTGCTGCCCTGTCTGGTGCTGTCGGGCAGCAACTCTACCACTGTACCACCATGCTGCCCTGTCTGGTGCTGTAGGAAGGAATTGCAGATGCTGGTTTAAACCGAAGATAGGCACAAAAAGTTGGAGTAACTCAGCGGGACTGACAGCATCTCTGTAGATGTGGGTGACGTTTCAGCTCGAGTCCCTTCGTCAGACCGGTTAGGGTTAAGGGAAATGACAGATATAGACGGTGATGTAGAGAGATAGAGAACAATGAATGAAAGATATGCAAAAAAGTAACAATGATAAAGGAAACAGGCCATTGTTAGCTGTTTGCAGGGTGAAAACAAGAAGCTAGTGCGACTTGGGTGGGGGAGGGATAGAGAGAGAGGGAATGCCGGGATTACCTGATGTGAGAGAAATCAATACTCATTACACTGGCTGTAAGCTGCCCAAGCCAAATATGAGGTGCTGTTCCTCCAATTTGCATTTAGCCTCACTCTGACAATGGAGGAGATCTAAGTAGAAAGGTTTGCATAGGAATGGGAAGGAGAATTAAAGTGTCCAGCAACTGGGAGATCAGGTAGGTCCAGGCGGGCTGAGGGAAGGTGTTCCGCAAAACAATTGCCCAGTCTACGTTTGGTCTCGCCGATGTATAAGAGTCCACATCTTGAACAATGGATACAGGAGGTGCAAGTGAACCTCTGGCTAACCTCAAAGGACTGTCAAGGGAGGAGGTATAGGGACAGGTGTTGCATCTTCTGCGGTTGCAGGGGAAGGTACCTGGGGAGGGGGTGGTGTGGGTGGGAAGGGATGAGTTAACCAGGGAGTTGTGGAGGGAAAGGTCTCTGCGGAAGGCGGAAAGGGGTGGAGATGGGAAAATGTGGCTAGTGGTGGGATCCCATTGGAGGTGGCGGAAATTGTGGAGGATTATGTGTTGTGTGCAATGGCTGATGGGATGAAAGGTCAGGACCAGGGATACTCTGTCTCTGTTGCGACTACGGGAGGGGGAGCAAGGGCGGAGCTGCAGGGTACCAAGGAGAGACGAGCGGGGGCCTCATCTATGATGGGAGAGGGGAATCCCCGTTCCCTAAAGATTGAGGACATCTCGGATGTCCTGGTTTGGAACACCTCATCTTGGGTGCAGATGTGGCATAGACGGAGGAAATGGGAGTAGGGGATAGAGTCTTTGTGGGACCAGGGTGGGAAGAATATTCCATTAATTGTTCTTTATCTCTCTACATCATCGCCTATATCTCTCGCTTCCCTTATCCCTAACCAGTCCGAAGAAGGGTCTCGACCCGAAATGTCACCCATTCCTTCCCTCCAGAAATGCTGCCTGTCCCGTTGAGTTACTCCAGCTTTTAGGCCTGTTTCTTTGCTATGATTGTGACTCTGAAAATTACACGAGAGGGTTGTGAGGGACAAGATGTGCATCCATTTGGAAAGATGGGTTGATTAAGGATAGTCAGCGTAGTTATGTGTGTGTGGAGATCCTGTCTAGGAGTTTGATTGAGTTTTTGAAGAAATAGCCAACAAGGTTCATAAGGGGATGGCCATGGACCAAGTCTAATGGTCTTCAGCAAGGCCTTTGATAAAGGTCTGCAAGGTAGACTGCACTGGAAGGTTAGATTGTATGGGATCCAGGGAGAGCTAGTCGGCTGGATGAAGAACTGGCTTCATGGAAGGAAGCAATGGGAGGTGGTGGAAGATTGCTTTTCATACTGGAGGCTTGTAACTAGTGGTGTGCCTCAGGGATCAGTGCTGGCCCATTGCTGTTTGTCATCTCGAGCACCAACTTGAATGAAAATATACCAAGCATGATTAGTAAGTTTGAAGATGATAAAATAGGTGGTATTGTAGAAGATAATTATCAAGCAGATCTTGATCAGCTGAGCAAGTGGGCTGAGAAATGGCAGGATTGCACCCTGGTCTCCAGTGCTGTGAGGCAGTGGCTGCATCAGTGGGGCCAATGTGCCACACACTGTCCACATTTACAGTCCCATCCCCTGGGTTTTCCATGAGTACGCTGAACGGTTTAAGAGGTGATGGAGATTTATCTCGTGTACCTGTCCAGTTCCTCCTGGATTAGTGCCTTGGCATTGGGGTTGTTCTCGTATTTCTTCAGGATCAGTTGAGCCACCTTAATGGACCGGTTGTAAGCTTTATCCAACTCGTCGATGATAAAAAGTAGGTCGGCAGTGAGAAGTGGAGTAACAAAGACTTTCCAGATTAAGCTGGGCAGGTACATGGTCATCCCAATAGCCAGCAACGAGTAGGGGAACACCTGCACAAGGGAAGGAGCTGCAGTTAGTCCCAGACTCAGTGTGGGATTGGATCACCTCTGACTACTGACTGACACAAGTACAACAGGTAGTGCATAGAGAAAAGAAACACAAAGCACAATATCATGTTACAGTTACCGGGAAAGTGTATGTAAAAAAAGATAGATTGGAAGATCGGAATTACATACTTGGCATAGTAGGTCCTAACAGACATCTGATACCATTATGGATGAAACTGCTCATGAATCTGGTGGTATGTGCTTTCAAGTTTTTGTATCTTCTGCTGACGGGAGAGGAGAAAGAGTGAATGACTGGGATGTGAGTTGTCCTTGCCTATGATGGCTGCTTTCCCAATGCAGTGTAAGGTGCAGATGGAGTCGATGGTGGAGAGGCTGGTCAGTGTAATGGACTGGGTTACATCCACAACTCTCTGTAATTCCTTGTGGTCTTGGGCAGAGCTGCTGTCAAACCAAGCTGTGAACCTTCTGCTTGGGGACTGATGTACCAGGGAAGAGTTGATAACAGGCCTGAAATTCTGTTGGGAGAACTGTGGATGAGGTCTGGGATTATCCTGGGAGAAACACAGGAGCAGGACTGGGAAAGTTGTGGGAGCAGGTAAGAGAATGTTCCAAGGGAACATAGAAACATAGAAAACAGGTGCAGGAGTAGGCCATTCAGCCCTTCAAGCCTGCACCGTCATTCAATATGATCATGGCTGATCATCCAACTCAGTATCGCGTACCTGCCTTCTGTCCATAACCCCTGATTCCTTTAGCCACAAGGGCCACATCTAACTCCCTCTTAAATATAGCCATTGAACTGGCCTCAACTACCTTCTGTGGCAGAGAATTCCACAGATTCACCACTCTGTGTGAAAAAAAAGTCCTCATCTCGGTCCTAAAAGACTTCCCCCTTATCCTTAAACTGTGACCCCTTGTTCTGGACTTCCCCAACACCGGGAACAATCTTCCTGCATCCAGCCTGTCCAACCCCTTAAGAATTTTGTACGTTTCTATAAGATCCCCCCTCAATCTTCTAAATTCCAGCGAGTACAAGCCGAGTCTATCCAGTCTTTCTTCATATGAAAGTCCTGCCATCCCAGGAATCAATCTGGTGAACCTTCTCTGTACTCCCTATATGGCAAGAATGTCTTTCCTCAGATTAGAAGACTAAAACTGTACGCAATACTCCAGGTGTGGTCTCACCAATGCCCTGTACAACTGCAGCAGAACCTCCCTGCTCCTATACTCAAATCCCCTCGCTATGAATGCCAACATACCATTCGCTTTCTTCACTGCCTGCTGCACCTGCATGCCTACTTTCAATGACTGGTGTACCACGACACCCAGGTCTCGTTGCATCTCCTCTTTTCCTAATCGGCCACCATTCAGATAATAGTCTGCTTTCCTGTTCTTGCCACCAAAGTGGATAACCTCACATTTATCCACATTATACTGCATCTGCCATGCATTTGCCCACTCACCTAACCTATCCAAGTCACGTTGCAGCCTCCTAGCATCCTCCTCACAGCTAACACTGCCCCCCAGCTTCGTGTCATCCGCAAACTTGGAGATGTTGCATTCAATTCCCTCATCCAAATCATTAATATATATTGTAAATAGCTGAGGTCCCAGCACTGAGCCTTGCGGTACCCCACTAGTCACTGCCTGCCATTCTGAAAAGGACCCGTTTATTCCCACTCTTTGCTTCCTGTCTGCCAGCCAGTTCTCTATCCACATCAATACTGAACCCACAATACCGTGTGCTTTAAGTTTGCATACTAATCTCTTATGTGGGACCTTGTCGAAAGCCTTCTGGAAGTCCAGATATAACATATCCACTGGTTCTCCCTTATCCACTCTACTAGTTACATCCTCGAAAAATTCTATAAGATTCATCAGACATGATTTACCTTTCATAAATCCACGCTGACTTTGTCCAATGATTTCACCACTTTCCAAATGTGCTGCTATCCCATCTTTAATAACTGACTCTAGCATTTTCCCCACTACCATGTTAGACTAACTGGTCTGTAATTCCCCGTTTTCTCTCTCCCTCTTTGAAAAGTGGGGTTACATTAGCTACCCTCCAATCCTCAGGAACTACTCCAGGTAATCTAAAGAGTTTTGAAAAATTATCACTAATGCATCCACTATTTCTGGGGCTACCTCCTTAAGCACTCTAGGATGCAGCCTATCTGGCCCTGGGGATTTATCGACCTTTAATCCATTCAATTTACCTAACACCACTTCCTGACTAACCTGGATTTCACTCAGTTCCTCCATCTCATTTGACCCCCGGTCCCCTGCTATTTCCGGCAGATTATTTATGTCTTCCTTAGTGAAGACAGAACCAAAGTAGTTATTCAATTGGTCTGCCATGTCCTTGTTCCCCATGATCAATTCACCTGTTTCTGACTGTAAGAGACCTACATTTGTCTTAACTAATCTTTTTCTCTTCACATATCTATAAAAGCTTTTGCAGTCAGTTTTTATGTTCCCTGCCAGTTTTCTTTCATAATCTATTTTCCCTTTCCTAATTAAGCCCTTTGTCCTCCTCTGCTGGACTCTGAATTTCTCTCAGTCCTCTAGTAGGCTGTTTTTTCTTGCTAATTTGTATGCTTCATCTTTTGTTTTGATACTATCCCTAATTTCCCTTGTTAGCCACAGATGCACTACCTTCCCTGATTTATTCTTTTGCCAAACTGGGATGAACAATTGTTGTAGTTCATCCATACGGTCTTTAAATGCCTTCCATTGCATATCCACCGTCAACCCTTTAAGAATCAATTGCCAGTCTTGGCCAATTCACGTCTCATACCCTCAAAGTTACCTTTCTTTAAGTTCAGAACAGGACTGGGAACATTCTGAGAGCCCTAGGAGTGGGCCTGAGATACTCTGTGGAGAAGCGGGGAGAACAAATCAAAGATCAGAGAACTTTGAGAGGTCATTCTTCCAGGAGAACCATGAGAGTGGGTCTGAGATTGTGTCAGGCAGGGAGGGGTGGGGGTGGGGGTGGGGAGGGGTGGGGGCGGGGAGGGGTGGGGGCGGGGAGGGGCGGGGAGGGGTGGGGGTGGGGAGGGGTGGAGGCAGGGAGGGGTAGAGGTGGGGGGCCGGGGTGGGAGAGTGGGACTGTGATTGTGTCAGGAGTCTGGGACCGCCGTGGGGGTGGGGAGGATGAGGGGTGGGGGCGGGGAGGTGTGTGGGAGGGGAGGGGTGGGGAGGTGTGCGGGCGGAGGAGGGTGCGGGGGGAGGTGTGCGGGTGGGGGCGGGGAGGTGTGCGGGTGGTGTAGGAGGGATGGGGTGGGGAGGTGTGGGAGTGGGGTTGCGATTGTGTCAGGAGTCTGGGGGTGGGGCTGTGACCGCCGTGGGGGTGGGGAGGGGGGTTGTGGGGCTGAGATTGTCAGGAGACCAGGGGTCGGGGGGGGGGGGGGGGGGGGGGTGTTGAAGATGCCTGAGATTGTTTTGGTCGAGTGAGAGAGGGTGAGACATTGGTTCAGCGGAAGCAGTCAGATGCCTTTGATGGTCCCAGGGGGTTGAAGATCACATTGTGGGCAGCCAGGCCAGGATTGGACTGTGGGAACACTGGGCTCAATTGCAACTCAGCAGAGTCAGGATACAATGAATGTTTAAAACATAGACAATCCTGTTCATCCCTGTCTGGCGAAAACAATCAAATGGGGAAGGCGGCTCAGCCAGGGCTAACGAGGGAAATCAAGAATAGTGTTAAATCCAAGGAATTGGCCAGAGAAAGCAGCAAACTGGGAGGATTTTAGAACTCAACAGAGGACAAAGGGGTTAATTAAGAGGGAGATAAAAGAGCATGAAAGAAAGCTTACGGAGAATATAAAAACTGACTGTAAAAGCTTCTTTAGATATGTAAAAAGAAAAAGGTTAGTGAAGACAAATGTAGGTCCCTTACGATCAGGGACAGGTGAATTAATAATGGGAAACAAGGAAATGGCAGAACAATTAAAAGAGTACTTTGGTTCTATCTTCACCCAGGAAGACACAAACAATCTCCCAGAAATACCAGGGGACCAAGGATCTAGTGGGAGGGAGGAACTGAAGGGAATCCGCATGTCACGAAATGGTGTTAGGTAAACTGAAGGCAGATAAATCCCCAGGACCTGATGGTCTGCATCCCAGAGTACTCAAGGAGGTGACCTTGCAGCCTTTCCTAACCACAATGATGATTGGGAGTATACCAATTGGGTAGCAATCAGCCAAACTTTGACCTGCTTCTTGTGAATAGGAATTCCTGTTCAATTTTCCGCGCTGTTGGATGAAGCTGGTTCCAGCCTGTTGAACCAATGCCATCCTACCCGTCAGGGTATCTGGAGTCCTCTCTTATCCGTCCTTCCAGCCCTCCCCCTTCCCCATTGAGGGCATTGCATCTCTCTGTGACGGCCTTCTTTGGGGTATTAGGAAGATGACGTATCACGAAGTTGACTTCCCTGACCGCAGGAGAAATCTATGCATCCAGAGATGCTGCCAGACCCGGTGAGTTACTCCAGCATTTTGTGTCTATCTTTGGTGTAAACCCAGCATCTGCAATTCCTTCCTACACACTTTGTCCCTCCCAGTGACTCCAGCTACATTTCAGTCTGCCTCGGCAAGGCCAACAGCATAATCAAGGACCAGTCTCACCCACCCTTCTTCTCCTCTCCCATCAGGCAAGAGGTACAGGTGTGAAAATACATATTTCCAAATTCAGGAAGTTTTTTCTCAGCTGTTATCAGGCAACTGAACCGTTCTCTCATCAACTAGAGAGCGGTCCTGAGCTCCCATCTACCTCATTGGAGATCTTCAAACTATTTTTAATTGGACTTTACTAGACCTTATCTTGCACTAAACATTATATCCTTTATCCTGTATCTGTACACTGTGGACGGCTCAAATGTAATCATGTATAGTCTTTTCACTGACTATATCACGCAACAAAAATCTTTTCATTGTACCTCGGTACACGTGACAATAATAATAGTTTAGTTTCGAGTTACAGTGCGAAAACAAGCCCTTTGGCCCATTGAATCCACGCCAACCAGCAATCCCATACATTAGCACTACCCTACACACATGGGATAACTTACAAACCTGTACGTGTTTGGAGTGCAGGAGGAAACCAGAGCACCTGGAGAAAACCCACGCGGTCACAGGGAGAACATACAAACTCTGTATAAACAGCACCCGTGGTCAGGATCAAACCTGGGTCTCTGGTGCTGTGTCACCGTGCCACCCAATAAACTAAACTAAACTAAATTATAACATTTATTAGACACCTGGACAGGTACACAGATAGGAAAGATTTAGAGGAATATGGGCCAGGTGCAGAGAGATGGACATGCTTGATTGACAACTTGGTGGGCATGGATGAGTGTGGCTGAAGGGCCTGTTTGCAGATGGCGTAGACCTCTGAACGTGACTCAAGGTGTTGGAAAGTGACAGCAACGGTCGCTCTCACTCAATGCCACAACCACTTGGTGCCAGCTTTCATCACAACCTTGGTTCAAACATGGATCCAAGAACTGAATTCCAGAGACACCACGCCAGCATTTGGCCAAGTGTGGCATCAAACATGCTGGTGCCAAATTGTAACGGCTCTGCTGTTCCTTTGGATCGATGAGCGACGTGGAGAGGGGGGACGTGCTGCATGGGCAACAGCCTGTCCTTCATATGACATCGCCCAGGCTTGCATCCGACCACACATCACTGCAAACCTACACCTACAACATGGAGAGGACACTCCAGCTTCGCATACGGTGTCGACACAACACGTGGAGCAACAGTTACCGGTTATAAGTCATCGCTAGATTGGCGTAAAGCGAGACGCCAGGGGTTGCTCCCGACGGTGGGAGGGATTTTCGGATCTCACTGGACAGCTACCGCCCGCCTCAAGCTGGGCAGCCCCCAACCAATAAGGTGCTGTCCCACCACGGTCTGCTATCCTCACTGGGTGCACAGGGATTAGGAACCATCCCAACAGCAGATCGCACCTGCCAACAAATGAACACATCAATAGAGACCAGCTCTAAAACTGGGAACTTGGAATGTCCGGACAATGATGACCGGCCCCTCTGGAAACCCACAGGACATCAGCGATTCCAGGAAAACAGTTGTCATAAACAACGAGCTCAAGAGACTCAACGTAGACATAGCCACCCTTCAGGAAACAAGGCTGGCAGACTCGGGCACACTGAAGGAGAAGGACTATATGTTCTACTGGCAGGGGAAGGACTCTGGCGAGCCCAGAGAGCACGGAGTAGGCTTCACTGTAAAGAGCAGCCTGCTGAACACGGTGGAACCAGGCAGAAATGGCTCAGAGCGACTCCTGACTCTCTGCCTCAACACCACCGCAGGCCCGGTCACCCTTGTCAGCGTGTATGCCCCGACACTGTCCTCCACATCAGACACAAAGGACGAGTTCTACGAGAAACTCACATCCATCATCAGCAGCATCCCCAGCAAGGCAGAACTTGTTGTCTTGGGCGACTTCATCGCCAGAGTGGGCGCAGACCACGAATCATGGTCTTCCTGCCTTGGGCAGTTTGGTGTGGGCAAAATGAATGAGAACAGACAGCGACTGCTCGAGCTGTGCACTTACCGTGACCTGTGCATCGCCATCTGGTACTTCCAGACAAAGCCCCAGCACAAGGTATCCTGGAGGCACCCACGCTCAAAGCATTGGCATCAACTGGATCTGATCCTAGTCAGACGTGCTGCCCTCAAGAACGTTCTCCACACACGCTCCTACCACAGTGCGGACTGCCACACAGACCACTCCTTGGTGTGTTGCAAGATCAGGCTGCAACCAAAGAGGTTCTACCGTACCATAGAAGCAGGGGAAACCTTGCATCGATGTCAGAAAGATGCCCCATCCAGACCTCGTGCAACAGTTTGCAGAGGCTTTTGAGAGAGAACTTGGCACCTCGCATCCTGGAGACTGCAACAGAGAAGTGGGAAACTCTGTGGGACACCATGCACCACACAGCCTTGGCTAGCTTTGGGAAGAAGATCTCAAAGACACACGACTGGTTTGAGGCCAAGTCGACCGAGATGACTCCCGTCATCGAAGCCAAGCATGCCGCCCTAGACGAGTACAAGCGGTCAGCCAACGAGAAGAACCTGCAGATCCTCAGGGCTGCCAGGAGCAAGGCTCAGCAGACTGCCAGGCGTTGCACCAATGAGTACTGGACACAGCTTAGTGAGGACATCCAGACGGCCGCCATAACAGAGAACATCAGGGGAATGTACGATGGCATTAAGAAGGCAGTAGGACCAGTCCAGAGCAAGACAGGCCCCCTCAAACCCTCCACTGGGGAAGTAATCATAGACAAATGCCAGCAGATGGAGAGATGGGTGGAACTACTCCGACCTCTACTCGAGAGAGAGAACACCGTGTCCCTCTCAGCCCTTGACGACCATGGATGATTTAGATGGAGAGCCGATGGTAGAAGAGCTCAGCAAGGCCATTGACAGCCTGGCCTCAGGCAAGGCCCCAGGCAGCAATGGGATTCCCTCTGACCTGATCAAGCACTGCAAGACTATCTTACTGCTTCCTCTATATGAAGTCCTCTGCCAGTGCTGGCAAGAAGGAGCTGTACCGCAGGACATGAGGGATGCCACGATCATTACCCTCGACAAGAACAAGGGCGAGTGAAGTGACTGCAACAACTACAGAGGCATCTCCCTCCTCAACATCGTCAGCAAGGTCTTTGCTCGGGTCATCTTGATCTGCCTGCAGAAGCTGGCAGAACGTGTCTACCCAGAGTCACAGTGCGGTTTCTGAGCTGGAAGGTCAATTGTAGACATGGTCTTCTCCCTTCGCCAGCTCCAGGAGAAGTGCAGAGAACAGCGGATGCCCATGTATATGGCTTTCATTGACCTCACCAAGGCGTTCGACTTCGTCACCGAGATGGCCTATTCAGGACTCTCCCAAAGATCAGCTGCCCACCAAAACTGCAGAGCATGACAGAATCCTTCCACATCAACACGAAGGGGACAGTGCAGTTCAATGGCTGTTTCTCGGAGCCCTTCGACATCCGCAGAGGCGTCAAACAAGGCTGCGTCCTCGCTCCCACACTCTTTGGGATTTTCTTCGCTCTGCTCCTGAAACATGCCTTCAGCACCGCAACAGAGGCGATCTACCTGCGTACTAGATCAGACGGCAAGCTCTTCAACCTCACCCGCCTCCGAGCCAAGACAAAAGTACGTGAAGCTCTCATCAGAGACATGTTGTTCGCCAGGGGGTATGGGGAGAAGGCAGGAACGGGGTACTGATTGAGAATGATCAGCCATGATCACATTGAATGGTGGTGCTGGCTCGAAGGGCCGAATGGCCTACTCCTGCACCTATTGTCTATTGTCTATTGATAATGTAGCAGTTGCGTCCCACACCCAGCAGGAACTACAGTCACTGATGGACCGCTTCTATCGGGCTTGCAAGGACTTTGGGCTGACCATCAGCCTGAAGAAGATGAACGTCCTGGTACAGGATACAGAGGGACCCCCTGTCATCACCATCAATGACTACGAACGCAGAAAGGAGCGCAACATCTTCATCAAAACAGAGTCCACACACAAATGTGACCTTTGCGACAGAGACTGTCACTCCCGCATTGGTCTCTTCAGCCACAAGTGACGCTGCTCTAGCCAAGGTGTGGAGCAAGCAGCCAACTAGGATGCATCACCCATGGTCAGCGATGGCCGAGGGGGGCCTAAGAAAGGCATCAAACACCCAGTAACACTGAGGTCAGCGGCAGCAAAGGGAAAGCCCTCTCGCCATTGACGTCCAATCTCACATAGTTTGGGATAGGGAACATACCTTATGCAGCAGGGCTGTAGAGAGGATTGAAAACAAAGGGACCCTGCTTACATTCACAGATGGCAGCACAGGTGAAGAGGGCAAAAGGGTTGCGTGCACCATTAGCTGGGACATTATGTAAGAGAGGAGGAGGTCTCGGGATAACTTTCTGAATCGTTGGTTAGGCCATAGCTGGAGTATTGTGCGTGGTTCTGGTCACCACACTGGTGGAAACAATGTGGTTACACTGGCGAGTCAAGGAGTCATACAACGCCGACACAAGACCTTTGCCCCAATTCGTCCACGCCGACCATGGTGTCCCATCCAAGCTGCTCCTATTTACTGTGTTTGGCCCACATCCCTCTCAACCTTAGATAGACACAAAAAGTTGCAGTAACTCAGCGGGACAGGCAGCATCTCTGGAGAGAAGGAATAGGTGACGTTTCGGGTCGAGACCCCTCTTCAGACCTGTCCCTGTACCTGCCCGAGTGTCTTTTCTGAAGAGCTTAACTAGGATGGTGTGGAGTGTTCCAGTTATGAGAAGGTGCTGTTTATGCCGGGCATGTTTGTGTTGGAGCAGGGAGGCTGATGGGGGCTGACAGACATCTGCAAACTTATAAGAGCAGAGATGGGGAAACCTTGTTACTCTGGCATGGATGAGATGGCAGAGGTGGAAGGTGAGGAGTAAGAGGTTTAGGGCAAATCTGAGGAAGGATTATTTTCACCATGGGGCGGTTGCAATTTGGAGCATACTACATTGCAGCCGTTGTTTGCAAATAAAGGCTTTTAACTTCTCGAAGAATTCTCCGTGTTGCCTGTCTTAATTTCTAAGCTAAAGAAAACCACGACAGGTGCTGCCTCAGGAAGGTGGCATTTAGCATCAAGGATCCCCAGCACGCTCACTGCCACCATCGGGCAGGAGGTACAGACGCTTGAAATTTCACACCGCCAGCGTCAGGGACAGATACTTTCCTAGTACTACCATCTTGCACCGACCTGCACAGCCCTGATCCTACGTTGGGCACAGAGGGACGAGCAGTAAATGCTGGTATTGCTCGCAAGATGGAGATCCCACAAATGAATCGGAGGCATCAGCTGACTGCACCTCATGTGCTTCATTGATTTTATGATCACCGCATAGTGGTTTCACCAAACCATGCACATCTACAAGAATGCACTATTATTTTGTCTCCATATCAAATTTGCTTAATAACGCGACACACACCAGGATTGTAACCTCAGTGCCAGCCAGTATCAAGCCAGACCCTGTCATGGCTCCAACACCTTGTCCACCTTTCTTGCTGCGGAGATACAGGAGCAAGAAGAGGCAAAGATGCTGCTTAACCCTGGTTTGCCAATGAGTAAGACCATGTCTGATCTGGCCTGGACCACAACAGCATTTCACTGCTCTCGCCCAAACCACCCCTTCATCCCTTAGAGTTAAATAGGGAGTCCTTGACATTCCTGAGCAACAGTGGAGATGCAGGCCTCACAGTGCCCTGTACCCTGTACCCTGGTGCCCTGTACCCAGGTGCCCTGTACCCTGGTGCCCTGTACCCTGTACCCAGGTGCCCCGTACCCTGGTGCCCCGTACCCTGGTGCCCCGTACCCTAGTGCCCCGTACCCTGGTGCCCTGTACCCTAGTGCCCCGTACCCTGGTGCCCTGTACCCTGGTGCCCTGTACCCTGGTGCCCTGTACCCTGGTGCCCTGTACCCTGGTGCCCCGTACCCTGGTGCCCTGTACACTGGTGCCCTGTACACTGGTGCCCTGTACCCTGGTGCCCTGTACCCTGGTGCCCCGTACCCTAGTGCCCCGTACCCTGGTGCCCCGTACCCTGGTGCCCCGTACCCAGTACCCTGGTGCCCTGTACCCTAATGCCCCGTACCCTGGTGCACTGTACCCTGGTGCCCTGTACCCTAGTGCCCCGTACCCTAGTGCCCTGTACCCTAGTGCCCCGTACCCTAGTGCCCTGTACCCTAGTGCCCCGTACCCTAGTGCCCTGTACCCTAGTGCCCCGTACCCTAGTGCCCTGTACCCTAGTGCCCTGTACCCTAGTGCCCTGTACCCTGGTGCCCCGTACCCAGTACCCTGGTGCCCTGTACCCTAGTGCCCCATACCCTAGTGCCCTGTACCCTGGTGCACTGTACCTTAGTGCCCCCTACCCTGATGACCCATACCCTGTACCCTGGTGCCCTGTACCCTGGTGCCCTGTACCCTGGTGCCCCGTACACTGTACCCTGGTGCCCTGTACCCTGGTGCCCCGTACCCTGGTGCCCCGTACCCTGGTGCCCTGTACCCTAGTGCCCCGTAACCTGTACCCTGTGCCCTGTACCCTGGTGCCCTGTACCCTAGTGCCCCGTACCCTAGTGCCCTGTACCCTAGTGCCCTGTACCCTGGTGCCCCGTACCCAGTACCCTAGTGCCCCGTACCCTAGTGCCCCGTACCCTAGTGCCCTGTACCCTGGTGCACTGGACCCTGGTGCCCTGTACCCTAGTGCCCCGTACCCTAGTGCCCCGTACCCTAGTGCCCCATACCCTAGTGCCCTGTACCCTAGTGCCCTGTACCCTAGTGCCCCGTACCCTAGTGCCCTGTACCCTAGTGCCCTGTACCCTAGTGCCCTGTACCCTAGTGCCCGTACCCTAGTGCCCTGTACCCTAGTGCCCCGTACCCTAGTGCCCTGTACCCTAGTGCCCCGTACCCTAGTGCCCTGTACACTAGTGCCCCATACCCTAGTGCCCTGTACCCTGGTGCACTGTACCTTAGTGCCCCCTACCCTGATGACCCATACCCTGTACCCTGGTGCCCTGTACCCTGGTGCCCTGTACCCTGGTGCCCCGTACACTGTACCCTGGTGCCCTGTACCCTGGTGCCCCGTACCCTGGTGCCCCGTACCCTGGTGCCCTGTACCCTAGTGCCCCGTAACCTGTACCCTGTGCTCTGTACCCTGGTGCCCTGTACCCTGGTGCCCCATACCCTGGTGCCACATACCCTGCTGCCCTGTACCCTGGTGCCCTGTACCCTGGTGCCAGATACCCTGGTGCCCCGTACCCTGTACCCTGGTGCCCCTTACCCTAGTGCCCCGTACCCTAGTGCCCTGTACCCTGGTGCCCTGTACCCTAGTGCCCTGTACCCTGGTGCCCCGTACCCTGGTGCCCAGTACCCTGGTGCCCTGTACCCTAATGCCCCGTACCCTGGTGCCCTGTACCATAGTGCCCCTTACCCTGGTGCCCTGGTGCCCCGTACCCTAGTGCCCCGTACCCTAGTGCCCCGTACCCTAGTGCCCCATACCCAGTACCCTGGTGCCCTGTACTCTAGTGCCCCGTACCCAGTACCCTGGTGCCCTGGTGCCCTGTACCCTAGTGCCCCGTACCCTAGTGCCCCGTACCCTAGTGCCCCGTACCCTAATGCTCCATACCCTAGTGCTCCATACCCTAGTGCCCCGTACCCTAGTGCCCCGTACCCTGGTGCCCTGTACCCTAGTGCCCCGTACCCTTGTGCCCTGTACCCTAGTGCCCTGTACCCTGGTGCCCTGTACCATAGGGCCCCGTACCCTAGTGCCCCATACCCAGTACCCTGGTGCCCTGTACCCTAGTGCCCCGTACCATAGTGCCCCGTACCCTGGTGCCCTGTACCCTAGTGCCCCGTACCCTGGTGCCCTGTACCCTAGTGCCCCGTACCATAGTGCCCCGTACCCTGGTGCCCTGTACCCTAGTGCCCCGTACCCTGGTGCCCTGTACCCTAGAGCCCTGTACTCTGTACCCTAGTGCCCCGTACCCTAGTGCCCTGTACCCTAGTGCCCTGTACCCTAGTGCCCTGTACCCTAGTGCCCTGTACCCTAGTGCACTGTACCCTAGTGCCCTGTACCCTAGTGCCCTGTACCCTGGTGCCCTGTACCCTGGTGCCCCGTACCCAGTACCCTAGTGCCCTGTACCCTAGTGCCCCGTACCCTAGTGCCCTGTACCCTGGTGCCCCGTACCCAGTACCCTGGTGCCCTGTACCCTAGTGCCCCCTACCCTGGTGACCCATACCCTGTACCCTGGTGCCCCGTACCCTGGTGCCCCGTACCCTGTACCCTGGTGCCCTGTACCCTGGTGCCCCGTACCCTGGTGCCCTGTACCCTGGTGCCCTGTACCCTGGTGCCCCGTACTCTGGTGCCCCGTACCCTAGTGCCCTGTACCCTGGTGCCCTGTACCCTCGTGCCACGTAACCTGTACCCTGTGCTCTGTACCCTGGTGCCCTGTACCCTCGTGCCCCGTACCCTGGTGCCACATACCCTGCTGCCCTGTACCCTGGTGCCACATACCCTGGTGCCCAGTACCCTAGTGCCAGATACCCTGGTGCCCCGTACCCTGTACCCTGGTGCCCCGTACCCTAGTGCCCCGTACCCTAGTGCCCTGTACCCTGGTGCCCTGTACCCTAGTGCCCTGTACCCTAGTGCCCTGTACCCTGGTGCCCCGTACCCTGGTGCCCCGTACCCAGTACCCTGGTGCCCTGTACCCTAATGCCCCGTACCCTGGTGCCCTGTACCCTAATGCCCCGTACCCTGGTGCCCTGTACCATAGTGCCCCGTACCCTGGTGCCCTGTGCCCTGGTGCCCCGTACCCTAGTGCCCCGTACCCTAGTGCCCCGTACCCTAGTGCCCCATACCCAGTACCCTGGTGCCCTGTACCCTAGTGCCCCGTACCCAGTACCCTGGTGCCCTGGTGTCCAGTACCCTAGTGCCCCGTACCCTAATGCTCCGTACCCTAGTGCCCCGTACCCTAGTGCCCCGTACCCTGGTGCCCTGTACCCTAGTGCCCCATACCCTTGTGCCGTGTACCCTAGTGCCCCGTACCCTAGTGCCCCGTACCCTGGTGCCCTGTACCCTAGTGCCCCGTACCCTAGTGCCCTGTATCCTGTACCCTGTACCCTAGTGCCCTGTACTCTAGTGCCCTGTACCCTAGTGCCCCGTACCCTAGTGCCCCGTACCCTAGTGCCCTGTACCCTAGTGCCCTGTACCCTAGTGCCCTGTACCCTAGTGCCCTGTACCCTAGTGCCCCTTACCCTAGTGCCCTGTATCCTAGTGCCCTGTACCCTGGTGCCCCGTACCCTAGTGCCCCGTACCCTAGTGCCCGGTACCCTAGTGCCCTGTACCCTAGTGCCCTGTACCCTAGTGCCCCGTACCCTAGTGCCCTGTACCCTAGTGCCCTGTACCCTAGTGCCCTGTACCCTAGTGCCCAGTACCCTAGTGCCCCGTACCCCAGTGCCCTGTACCCTAGTGCCCCATACCCTAGTGCCCCGTACCCTAGTGCCCTGTACCCTGGTGCCCCGTACCCAGCACCCTGGTGCCCAGTACCATAGTGCCCCGTACCCTAGTGCCCTGTACCCTGGTGCCCTGTACCCTAGTGCCCCGTACCCTGGACCCTGGTGCTCTGTACCCTGGTGCCCTGTACCCTGGTGCCCCGTACCCTGTACCCTGTGCTCTGTACCCTGGTGCCCTGTACCCTGGTGCCCCGTACCCTGGTGCCACATACCGTGCTGCCCTGTACCCTGGTGCCCTGTACCCTGGTGCCCCGTACCCTGGTGCCGGATACCCTGGTGCCCCTAGTGCCCCGTACCCTAGTGCCCCGTATCCTAGTGCCCTGTACCCTAGTGCCCTGTACCCTAGTGCCCCGTACCCTAGTGCCCCGTACCCAAGTGCCCTGTACCCTAGTGCCCTGTACCCTAGTGCCCTGTACCCTAGTGCCCCGTACCCTAGTGCCCTGTACCCTGGTGCCCCGTACCCAGTACCCTAGTGCCCTGTACCCTGGTGCACTGTACCCTGGTGCCCTGTACCCTAGTGCCCCGTACCCTGTACCCTGTGCTCTGTACCCTGGTGCCCTGTACCCTGGTGCCCCGTACCCTGTACCCTGTGCTCTGTACCCTGGTGCCCTGCACCCTGGTGCCCCGTACCCTGGTGCCGGATACCCTGGTGCCCCGTACCCTGGTGCCCCGTACACTAGTGCCCCGTACCCTAGTACCCTGTACCCTGGTGCCCTGTACCCTGGTGCCCCGTACCCTGGTGCCCCGTACCCAGTACCCTGGTGCCCTGTACCCTAATGCCCCGTACCCTGGTGCCCTGTGCCCTGGTGCCCCGTACCCTAGTGCCCCGTACCCTAGTGCCCCGTACCCTAGTGCCCCGTACCCTAGTGCCCCGTACCCTAGTGCCCCATACCCAGTACCCTGGTGCACCGTACCCTAGTTCCCCGTACCCTGGTGCCCTGTACCCTAGTGCCCCGTACCCTAGTGCCCTGTACCCTAGTGCCCCATACCCAGTACCCTGGTGCACCGTACCCTAGTTCCCCGTACCCTGGTGCCCTGTACCCTAGTGCCCCATACCCAGTACCCTGGTGCACCGTACCCTAGTGCCCCGTACCCTAACGTCCCGTACCCTAGTGCCCCGTACCCTAACGTCCCGTACCCTAGTGCCCCGTACCCTGGTGCCCTGTACCATAGAGCCCCGTACACTGGTGCCCTGTACCCTAGTGCCCCGTACCCTAGTGCCCTGTACCCTAGTGCCCTGTACCCTAGTTCATCGTACCCTGGTGCCCGTACCCTAGTGCCCCGTACCCTAACGTCCCGTACCCTAGTGCCCCGTACCCTAACGTCCCGTACCCTAGTGCCCCGTACCCTGGTGCCCTGTATCCTGTACCCTGTATCCTGTACCCTAGTGCCCTGTACCCTAGTGCCCTGTACCCTAGTGCCCCGTACCCTAACGTCCCGTACCCTAGAGCCCCGTACCCTAGTGCCCTGTACCCTAGTGCCCTGTTCCCTAGTGCCCTGCACCCTAGTGCCCTGTACCCTAGTGCCCTGTACCCTAGTGCCCTGTACCCTAGTGCCCTGTACCCTAGTGCCCTGTACCCTAGTGCCCTGTACACTGGTGCCCTGTATCCTGTACCCTAGTGCCCTGTACCCTAGTGCCCTGTATCCTGTACCCTGGTGCCCTGTATCCTGGTGCCCCGTACCCTAGTGCCCTGTACCCTGGTGCCCTGTACCCTAGTGCCCCGTACCCTAGTGCCCTGTATCCTGTACCCTAGTGCCCCGTACCCTGTACCCTGTGCTCTGTACCCTGGTGCCCTGTACCCTGGTGCCCCGTACCCTGGTGCCAGATACCCTGGTGCCCAGTACCCCGTACCCTGGTGCCCGGTACCCTAGTGCCCCGTACCCTAGTGCCCTGTGCTCTGTACCCTGGTGCCCTGTACCCTAGTGCCCCATACCCTAGTGCCCTGTACCCTGGTGCCCTGTACCCTGGTGCCCCGTACCCTGTACCCTGTGCTCTGTACCCTGGTGCCCTGTACCCTGGTGCCCTGTACCCTGGTGCCCTGTACCCTGGTGCCCCGTACCTTGGTGCCCCGTACCCTGGTGCCCCGTACCCTCGTGCCCCGTACCCTGGTGCCCTGTACCCTGGTATCCTGTACCCTGGTGCCCCGTACCCTCGTGCCCCGTACCCTGGTGCCCTGTACCCTGGTGCCCTGTACCCTAGTGCCCTGTACCCTAGTGCCCCGTACACTAGTGCCCTGTATCCTGTACCCTAGTGCCCCGTACCCTGGTGCCCTGTACCCTAGAGCCCCGTACCCTGGTGCCCTGTACCCTAGTGCCCTGTACCCTAGTGCCCCGTACCCTAGTGCCCTGTACCCTAGTGCCCTGTACCCTAGTGCCCCGTACCCTAGTGCCCTGTACCCTAGTGCCCTGTACCCTAGTGCCCTGTACCCTAGTGCCCTGTACCCTAGTGCCCAGTACCCTAGTGCCCCGTACCCTAGTGCCCTGTATCCTGTACCCTAGTGCCCTGTACCCTAGTGCCCCGTACCCTAGTGTCCTGTACCCTAGTGCCCTGTACCCTAGTGCCCTGTACCCTAGTGCCCTGTACCCTGGTGCCCTGTATCCTGGTGCCCCGTACCCTAGTGCCCCGTACCCTGGTGCCCTGTATCCTGGTGCCCCGTACCCTAGTGCCCCGTACCCTAGTGCCCTGTACCGTGGTGCCCTGTACCCTAGTGCCCCGTACCCTAGTGCCCTGTACCCTAGTGCCCTGTACCCTAGTGCCCCGTACCCTAGTGCCCTGTACCCTAGTGCCCTGTACCCTAGTGCCCTGTACCCTAGTGCCCTGTACCCTAGTGCCCAGTACCCTAGTGCCCCGTACCCTAGTGCCCTGTATCCTGTACCCTAGTGCCCTGTACCCTAGTGCCCCGTACCCTAGTGCCCTGTACCCTAGTGCCCTGTACCCTAGTGCCCTGTACCCTAGTGCCCTGTACCCTAGTGCCCCGTACCCTGGTGCCCCGTACCCTAGTGCCCTGTACCCTGGTGCCCTGTACCCTAGTGCCCCGTACCCTAGTGCCCCGTACCCTAGTGCCCCGTACCCTAGTGCCCTGTACCCTGGTGCCCTGTACCCTAGTGCCCCGTACCCTAGTGTCCCGTACCCTAGTGCCCCGTACCCTAGTGCCCTGTACCCTGGTGCCCTATATCCTGTACCCTAGTGCCCTGTACCCTGGTGCCCTGTACCCTAGTTCCCCGTACCCTAGTGCCCTGTACCCTGGTGCCCTGTACCCTAGTGCCCCGTACCCTGTACCCTGTGCTCTGTACCCTGGTGCCCTGTACCCTGGTGACCCGTACCCTGGTGCCAGATACCCTGGTGCCCCGTACCCCGTACCCTGGTGCCCCGTACCCTAGTGCCCCGTACCCTGGTGCCCCGTACCCAGTACCCTGGTGCCCTGTACCCTGGTGCCCTGTACCCTAGTTCCCCGTACCCTAGTGCCCCGTACCCTGGTGCCCTGTACCCTAGTGCCCCGTACCCTGGTGCCCTGTACCCTGGTGCCCCGTACCCTGGTGCCCTGTACCCTGGTGCCTTGTGCTCTGTACCCTGGTGCCCTGTACCCTGGTGCCCCGTACCCTGGTGCCCTGTACCCTAGTGCCCCGTACCCTAGTGCCCTGTGCTCTGTACCCTGGTGCCCTGTACCCTAGTGCCCCATACCCTAGTGCCCTGTACCCTGGTGCCCTGTACCCTGGTGCCCCTTACCCTGTACCCTGTGCTCTGTACCCTGGTGCCCTGTACCCTGGTGCCCCGTACCCTGGTGCCCTGTACCCTGGTGCCCCGTACCTTGGTGCCCCGTACCCTGGTGCCCCGTACCCTCGTGCTCCGTACCCTAGTGCCCTGTACCCTGGTGCCCTGTACCCTAGTGCCCCGTACCCTAGTGCCCTGTACCCTCGTGCCCCGTACCCTGGTGCCCCGTACCCTGGTGCCCCGTACCCTAGTGCCCTGTATCCTGTACCCTAGTGCCCCATACCCTCGTGCCCCGTACCCTGGTGCCCTGTACCCTGGTATCCTGTACCCTGGTGCCCTGTACCCTGGTGCCCTGTACCCTGGTGCCCCGTACCCTGGTGCCCTGTACCCTGGTGCCCTGTACCCTGGTGCCCCGTACCCTAGTGCCCTGTACCCTAGTGCCCTGTACCCTCGTGCCCCGTACCCTGGTGCCCCGTACCCTAGTGCCCTGTACCCTGGTATCCTGTACCCTGGTGCCCCGTACCCTCGTGCCCCGTACCCTGGTGCCCTGTACCCTAGTGCCCTGTACCCTAGTGCCCCGTACCCTAGTGCCCTGTATCCTGTACCCTCGTGCCCCGTACCCTGGTGCCCTGTACCCTAGTGCCCTGTACCCTGGTATCCTGTATCCTGGTGCCCCGTACCCTAGAGCCCCGTACCCTGGTGCCCCGTACCCTGGTGCCCCGTACCCAGTACCCTGGTGCCCTGTACCATAGTGCCCCGTACCCTAGTGCCCCGTACCCTAGTGCCCCGTACCCTGGTGCCCTGTACCCTAGTGCCCCGTACCCTAGTGCCCTGTACCCTAGTGCCCCGTACCCTGGTGCCCCGTACCCAGTACCCTGGTGCCCTGTACCCTGGTGCCCCGTACCCTAGTGCCCCGTACCCTGGTGCCCTGTACCCTAGTGCCCCGTACCCTGGTGCCCTGTACCCTAGTGCCCTGTATCCTGTACCCTAGTGCCTCGTACCCTAGTGCCCCGTACCCTAGTGCCCTGTACCCTAGTGCCCCGTACCCTAGTGCCCCATACCCTAGTGCCCCGTACCCTGGTGCCCTGTACCCTAGTGCCCTGTATCCTGTACCCTAGTGCCTCGCACCCTAGTGCCCCGTACCCTAGTGCCCTGTACCCTAGTGCCCCGTACCCTAGTGCCCCATACCCTAGTGCCCTGTACCCTGGTGCCCTGTACCCTAGTGCCCCGTACCCTAGTGCCCTGTGCTCTGTACCCTGGTGCCCTGTACCCTGGTGCCCCGTACCCTGGTGCCCTGTACCCTGGTGCCCTGTACCCTGGTGCCCCGTACCCTGTACCCTGTGCTCTGTACCCTGGTGCCCTGTACCCTGGTGCCCTGTACCCTGGTGCCCTGTACCCTGGTGCCCCGTACCTTGGTGCCCCGTACCCTGGTGCCCCGTACCCTCGTGCCCCGTACCCTGGTGCCCCGTACCCTAGTGCCCCATACCCTAGTGCCCTGTACCCTGGTACCCTGTACCCTGGTGCCTTGTACCCTAGTGCCCTGTACCCTGGTGCCCTGTACCCTAGTGCCCTGTACCCTGGTGCCCTGTACCCTAGTGCCCCGTAACCTGGTGCCCCGTACCCTGGTGCCCTGTACCCTGGTGCCCTGTACCCTGGTACCCTGTACCCTGGTGCCCTGTACCCTGGTACCCTGTACCCTGGTGCCCTGTACCCTGGTGCCCTGTACCCTGGTACCCTGTACCCTGGTGCCCCGTACCCTGTACCCTGGTGCCCCGTACCCTGTACCCTAGTGCCCCGTACCCTGGTGCCCTGTACCCTGGTGCCCGTGTGGCCATACCTTGTGAATCCAGAGTGATGACTGCATGTTGTTGTGGGGGTGCAGCTGGTATTGGAGCAAGGTCTCCCAACAGTACAAGTCTACATAGGTGGCCTGCTTCAGCGAGAAGTTTCCCGGCGGGAAACACGTTATTTGTGATCCTGAAACACAGACAGTGATAATATCATCAAAAAACAGACTGTTGCAGAAACTCAGCAACTGTGAAGGGAAATGGACAGATGATGGTCGGGTCGTGACCTATCTTCAGACTGATGTTGATGGATGGTCGCTGGTGGAGAGAGGTGAGGGGCAGGAGCTGGCAAACGATAGGTGGATCCAGGGGAGGAGGGATTGATTGAAGATGTCAGATGGGGAGTGATAGTAACACGGCTAGAGCTGGAGAAGACCGAAGATAGATAGAGCTCTAAGGGCTAGTGGAATCAATGGATATGGGGAGAAGGCAGGCACGGGTTACTGATTGTGGATGATCAGCCATGATCACAATGAATGGCGGTGCTGGCTCGGGCCAAATGGCCTCCTCCTGCACCTATTTTCTATGTTTCTAAGAATGAGGATGGTGGAATCTGATAAGGAATGAAGGTGAAGAAAAATGGGTGGCCTGGGGTTGGGAGGAGTAGGAGATGAGCAGATGGAGGAGGAGGAGATGAGCAGATGGAGGAGGAGGAGATGAGCAGATGGAGGAGGAGGAGATGAGCAGATGGAGGAGGAGGAGATGAGCAGATGGAGGAGGAGGAGATGAGCAGATGGAGGAGGAGGAGATGAGCAGATGGAGGAGGAGGAGATGAGCAGATGGAGGAGGGGAAAATAAACAGTGGCGCACTGGCAGAGTTGCTGCCAAACAGCGCCAGAAACCTGGGTTCGTCCCTGACTACCTACAGGTGCTGTCTGTACGGAGTTTGTACGTTCTCCCGTGAGCTGCGTGGGTTTTCTCCGAGATCTCCGGTTTCCTCCCACACCCCAAAGATGTACAGGTTTGTAGGTTAATTGCCTTGGTATAATTGTAAATTGTCCCTCGTGTGTGTAGGATAGTGTTAATGTGCGGGGATCGCTGGTCGGCGCGGAGTTGGTGAGCCGAAGGGCCTCTTTCCGCGGTATATCTCCAAACTAAAGATGTGTGTACACAGGGGAGAGTGGGAGGATGGGGCTGGCCATAAATTCAATGTTCATGCCATTGGGTTGTCAGCTGCCCGTGGAATATGATGAGCTCTTCCCCCAGTGTGCGTGTGACCTCACTCTGACAGTGGAGGAGGCCCAGGACACAAAGCTTAAAGTGATGAGATCCGACTGGGCTGCCAGACAGAAGGCAGGTCATCTAGTTACACTTGGTCCATTTGAATTATCTTGGATATCTGGCCATTTGTGGTTGGTATTTGTGGTTGGACATCATGTGTCACTGAAGCCCAAAGACACTGGGGTAGAGTTACCTCAGTCAGGGACCCCATCACTGGGGTAGGGTCATAGAGACCCCATCACTGGGGTAGAGTGACGGAGACCCCATCACTGGGGTAGGGTCATAGAGACCCCATCACTGGGGTAGAGTGACGGAGACCCCATCACTGGGGTAGGGTCATAGAGACCCCATCACTGGGGTAGAGTCACAGAGACCCCATACAACATAGTGGTATGAGCTTTGATTTCTCTAACTCCGTAACCCCCGCACTCCCTCCCTCTCTGTCCCTCTCCCACATGTGTCGCACCAGGTTCTTGTTCAGACCTAGCGAAGAGCTAACAATGGCCTGCTTCGCTTATCATCGTTACTTTTTTGAATTTCTTTCATTCATTTGTTCTCTCTCTTTCTACATCACGGTCTAGATCTCTCGTTTCCCTTTCCCCTAACTCTCAGTCTGAAGAAGGATCTCGACTCGAAGCTGTCCTGCTGAGTTATTCCAGTACTTGGTGTAAACAGTATTTGGTTTAAACCAGCATCTGCAGTTCCTACCTACACTTGTCCAATTAAAAGTCCGAGCAGGTTTAAGGCAGGGAGCATCGAGCAGTTTCCAGAAGATACTTCCATGTGGCCTCCTACATAACCAACCTCCCCCTGTCCCAGTGGTGGGGATGTGGGGATTGTTCAACCACACGCTGCCCCACAGCAGACGGAACAGACTGAAGATTCATCAGGGAAACTCCTTCGCTAGTCCAGTCCGTGCCACATAATCTCTCACGTCCAGTGAATAAGACCTGACTTTAATTTCTCATCGGAAAAGAGCACTCCCGTCCCACCAATCGCGAGTCAAATCTCAACAGCAAGTCGATGAGAGCGGGGGTTGAACATGGCCTTCTGGGTCAAGGTGGAAATGTTATCATCAGATCCACAGATCGTTTAATGTAAACTTGGGCTTGGGATGATGCACAAGAAAATATCTGGGAATAAACTCATTGTAAACATTGTTTGAGCAGCTGGAATAAACTGGACCCGTTCAGCAAACTAAAGAACACCACTAGAAGCGAAGTGTCAGCCTCCCCGGCACTGAAATTCCTATTCATCTATCTTATTGATTAGCTCATTGCAAGTGACCATCAAACCGTATTAGCTGATAATTAAGTATTGATTAAACACACATGAAGCATAGAGCAGATAATCAGCATTCACCAAAGCATAAACTATGAAGACGGCTCGACCCGAAACCTCGCCCTGTTCCTTTGCTCCAGAGACGCTGTAACGTGCAGTAACCAACTGCAGAGGCTGCTTTACACCGAAGATAGAGACACCAAATGCTGGAGTAACTAAGCGGGTCAGGCAGCATCTCTGGGGTGAAGGGATGGGCGAGGTTTCGGGTCGAGACCCTTCTTCAGACTGAGCATTAGGGGAGAGGGAGACTAGGAGATAGAGAAGTGTAAGAGATCAAAATAGATGAGATCAAGGAAAATGTAGGATAGATCCGTGTTAACTGTGAGATGATGACAACAAATCAAACAGAGATAAAATGTAATCAGGGACAGTCAGCCTGGCTAGAGAACTGGGAAGAGGGGGGGAGGGAATGCAAGCAAAGTTAGAGAAGTTAATGTTCATACCGTTGGGGTGTAAGCTGCCCAAGCGAAATATGAGGTGCTGTTTCTCCAATTTGCGGTGGGCCTCACTCTGACAATGGAGGAGGCCCAGGACAGAAAGGTCAGTGTGGGAATGGGAGGGGGAATTAAAGTGCTGAGCCACCGGGAGATCAGGTTGGTTTAGGCGGACTGAGCGGAGGTGTTCAGCGAAACGATCCGAAATGTCACCCACTCCTCCTCTCCAGAGATGCTGCCTGTCCCGCTGAGTTACTCCAGCATTTTGTGTCTATCTTAGACGTAAATCAGCATCTGCAGTTCCTTCCTGCACATAAATAATCAACCCCCGACTAATCAGTCAGCGGAAGGGGGGGGGGTCCAGCCCATCCATGTTCTGCAGAGACGCTGCCTGAGTTACTCCAGCACTCTGTATTAGTTTGTAAAGCAGCATCGGCTGGTTCTTGATGAACTATTAACATACATTTAGCAAGCAGCAGCACTACATTACATTACATAATTTAATCCTTAATCAAACAGTGTTTACTAGACGTGAACTCCAGTTGGCCATTAGCGAGCCAGGGCCCCGTGAGTTAGTAACGGATCAATGTGTCAGACAGTGAGTGGCACCGGGCACATTCACTCACGCAGAGAGATTTCCTTGGCCAGCGCCGCTGAGACCAGGAGCAGCGGAAGTCCCACGGAGATAAACTTGATCACCCGGTCGCTGGGCAGTTCCAGGCGAAGCCCCTTGGCCCGAGAATCATGCACTTCCCGGATCAGAGAGTCGGACAGAATGAACTCAGTAGCGATGCTGGCGATCGACATGTTGCGGGAACCAGCGGCGGCGAGGAGGAGACTCGGGACAGAGAGAGAGGGAGAGGGGGTCCCGACACAGAGAGAGGGTCCCGATACACGGGGGAGAGAGAGGGGGTCCCGATACACGGGGGAGAGAGAGAGAGAGAGAGAGAGGGGGTCCCGACACAGAGAGAGGGTCCGACACACGGGGGAGAGAGAGGGGGTCCCGATACACGGGGGAGAGAGAGGGGGTCCCGATACACGGGGGAGAGAGAGGGAGAGGGGGTCCCGACACAGAGAGAGGGTCCGACACACGGGGGAGAGAGAGGGGGTCCCGATACACGGGGGAGAGAGAGAGAGAGTGCCCTGACACGGGGGAGAGAGAGAGAGAGAGAGAGAGGGGGTCCCGACACAGAGAGGGGGTCCTGACACGGGGGAGAGAGAGAGAGAGGGGGTCCCGACACAGAGAGAGGGTCCGACACACGGGGGAGAGAGAGGGGGTCCCGATACACGGGGGAGAGAGAGAGAGAGGGGGTCCCGACACAGAGAGGGGGTCCCGATACACGGGGGAGAGAGAGAGAGAGTGCCCTGACACGGGGGAGAGAGAGAGAGAGAGAGAGAGAGAGGGGGTCCCGACACAGAGAGGGGGTCCTGACACGGGGGAGAGAGCGGGTCCCGATACACGGGGGAGAGAGAGAGAGAGGGGGTCCCGACAGCTGAAAGACCCAGCGACTCTCTCTCGGACAGTCAGGGTGCGCCGTTATCCCGCTCTGTTTGAAGTAAACGATTCCCAGGACAGGGATCAAAATATAGGATTGGTGTGAGCTGGGGATTATATAGGAAGCTGGGCTGGGCGAGAGCTAATGACAGGCTCCTGGTGCCAAGAAGCAACTGGTATTTGTTGGGACCGAGTACAGAAGGAGAGGCCGATGCGACATTCCTACCCACTCAGAGAATATGTCATGTTAACCAGGCCAGCCCGAGCCTAAACACAGAGGAGCGGGGAGATTAGAGAGTACAGTACCCAGACCGCGGAGACTCTGTGGAGCGAGGCAGATATTTATGGACACACAGCCCACGATAAATGCACTTTCCACAGCACTGCGCCAACGTGCCCTGCCCCATTGGCTGCACGCTTCACCACATCAAAGACCAAGTCTTGCACCCAGCACGTTGCAACACAAGCCAAGCCCACGGTGCGAAACGGGACGCGCTGGGACTCGGAACAACATTAAAGTGAGAGTGGAGGGCAAGGCGGGGGTAGAGTGGAGGGCAAGGCGGGGGTAGAGTGGAGGGCAAGGCAGGGGTAGAGTGGAGGGCAAGGCAGGGGTAGAGTGGAGGGCAAGGCGGGGGTAGAGTGGAGGGCAAGGCGGGGGTAGAGTGGAGGGCAAGGCGGGGGTAGAGTGGAGGGCAAGGCGGGGGTAGAGTGGAGGGCAAGGCGGGGGTAGTGGAGGGCAAGGCGGGGGCAGAGTGGGCAGGGGGGGTAGAGTAGGCAAGGGGGGGTAGAGTGGGCAAGTGGAGGGTAAGGCGGGGGTAGAGTGGGAAAGGCGGGGGTAGTGGAGGGCAAGGCGGGGTAGAGTGGGCAAGGTGGGGTAGAGTGGGCAAGGGGGGGTAGAGTGGGCAAGGGGGGGTAGAGTGGGCAAGGGGGGGTAGAGTGGGCAAGGGGGAGTAGAGTGGGCAAGGGGGGGTAGTGGAGGGCAAGGCGGGGGCAGAGTGGGCAGGGGGGGTAGAGTAGGCAAGGGGGGGGGTAGAGTGGGCAAGGGGGGGTAGAGTGGGCAAGGGGGGGTAGAGTGGGCAAGGGGGGTAGATTGGGCAAGGGGGTAGAGTGGAGGGAGTAAGGAACCCTGGATGATGAGAAGTTGAGGCTCTGGCCAGGAGAAAGAAGGCATGGGCCAGGTTTAGGCAGATAGGATTAAGTGTATCCCTGGAGGAGGTTAGGGGAATGATCATAAAATCATAGATCATAAGAGATAGGAGCAGAATTAGGCCATTTGGCCCATCGAGTCTACTCCCCCATTCAATTACAGCTCTCCCTCCTAACCCCATTCTCCTGCCTTCTCCCAATAACCGCTGACACCCGTACTAATCAAGAATCTATCTATCTCTGCCTTAAATATATTCACTGACTTTGCCACCACAGCTTTCTGTGGCAAAGAATTCCACAGATTCACCACCCTCTGACTAAAGAAGGTCCTAATCTCCTTCCTAAAATAATGTTTTTTTCATTCTGAGGCTATGACCATCCCTGGATTTGTATGTAAGCCCTCTTAAAATAAATACTAGCACTGCATTTACTTTCTTTACTACTGATTCGACTTGCAGATTAACGTTTTGGGAATCCTGCACTAGCAGTCCCATGTCCTTCTGCTAGTCACTGGCAGCCAACCAGAAAAAGGCCCCTTTATTGCCACTCTTTGCCTTCTGCCATCCAGCCAGCTTGCTGTCCATGCCAGTATCTGCCCTTTGATACCTTGGGCTCTCATCTTCCTTAGCAGCCTCCCATGTGGCACCTTATCAAAGGCTTTCTGAAAATCTAGGTAAACAACATCTACTGCCTCTCCTTTGTCCTGCTATTTACTTCTTCAAAGAATTCCAGCAAATTTGTCAGGCAAGACCTCCCCTTCACAAAGCCATGCTGACTTTGGGCTATTTTATCGTGAACTTCTATGTACTATGTAACCTCATCCTTTATAATGGACTCTAAAATCTTACCAACCACCGAAGTCAGACTAACCGGCCTATAGTTCCCACTACTCTGCTTTGCTCCCCTCTTGTGCAGCGGGGTAATATTGGCAATTTTCCAGTCATCTGGGACCTCTCCTGTCTCTAGTGATTCTTGAAATATCACTGTCGATGCCTCCACAATCTCCAAAGCCACCTCTTTCAGAACCCTAGGGTGCAGTCCATCTGGCCCAGGTGACTTATCCACCATCAGCCCTTTCAGCTTCCCAAGCACCTTCTCCCTAGTAATTGTCTCTCCACTAACTTCCACCCCCTGACTCTCTTGAATTTCAGGCACGTTGCTGGTGTCTTCCACTGTGAAGACTGATGCAAAAAAGTAATTTCAACTCCTCTGCCATTTCTTTATTCCCCATTATCACTTCTCCTGCATCATCCTCATGTGGTCCAATGTCCACGCTTGCTTCTTTCTTACTCTTTATATAACTTTTGCTTTCCTCTGAATGAGGGGCAAATCACGAGGGCCAAAGAGCGCAGGAAATATCTCTATCAGAAAAGATTAAGGAGGATCCAGAGATTTTATATTAACAAAGAAAGACTAACCAGAGAGCGAATAGCATCCCTGAGAAATGACCATCTCTGCGTGGAGCCGCTGGAGGTGAGCAAGGTCCACAGTGAATATTTCTCCTCAGTTTTTACCACAGAGAAAGACGTGAAGACTGAGGAACTAGGGGCAGTTAAAGGAGATATTGAAGGTTGAAGGTAGCTTAATCTCCTGGGACTGATCAGATATATCCAAGGACACTGTGGAATGCAAGAGGTCCCAGCACCGAGCCTTGCGGCACCCCACTAGTCACTGCCTGCCATTCTGAAAGTGACTCGTTAATCCTTACTCTTTGTTTCCTGTCTGCCAACCAGTTCTCTATCCATGTCAGCACCCTACCCCCAATACCATGTGCTCTAATTTTGCCCACTAATCTTCTGTGTGGGACCTTATCAAAGGCTTTCTGAAAGTCCAGGTACACTACATCCACTGGCTCTCCCTTAGTCGATTTTACTTGTTATATCCTCAAAAATTTCCAGAAGATTTGTCAAGCATGATTTCCCCATCGTAAATCCATGCTGACTTGGACCGATCCTGTTACTGCTATCCAATGCACCGCTATTACATCTTTAATAATCGACTCCAGCATCTTCCCCACCACCGATGTCAGGCTAACTGGTCTATAATTCCCTGCTTTCTCTCTCCCTCCTTTCTTAAAAAGTGGGATAACATTAGGTACCCTCCAATCCACAGGAACTGATCCAGAATCTATAGAACATTGGAAAATGATCACCAATGCATCCACGGTTTGTAGAGCCACCTCCTTGAGTGCTCTGGGATGCAGACCATCAGGCCCTGGGGATTTATCAGCCGTTCAGTCTAATCAGTCAACCCAACACCATTTCCTGACTAATGTGGATTTCCTTCAGTTCCTCCGTCACCCTAGCACCTCTGGCCACCAGTACATCTGGGCGATTGTTTGTGTTTTCCTTAGTGAAGACAGAACCAAAGTACCTGTTCAACTTGTCTGCCATTTCCTTGTTCCCCATAATAATAAATTCACCTGTTTGTGTTTTCAAGGGACCCACATTTTTCTTCATATCCCTAATGAAGCTTTTACTATCCTCCTTTATATTCTTGGCGAGCTTACCTTTGTACCTCATCTTTTCTCCCCGTATTGCCTTTTTAGTTATCTACTGTTGATCTTTAAAAGTGGGATCCCAATCCTCTGGCTTTCCGCTAATCTTTGCTATGTTATACTTCTCTTTTATTTTTATACTGTCCTAGATTTCCCCAGTCAGCCACGGTCACCCCTTAAAGTCTTTCTTCCTCTTTGGAATGAACTGATCCTGCACCTTCTGTATTATTCCTAGAAATACCTGCCATTTTGCCTTCCGTCACAGTGAGGAATGTGGGAGAGTCATTGACGTGGATGTTTATGTTAAAATGTATTTTGTATGTTTTGTTGCTTTTTATTGGTATGACAAATCAAATTCCTCGTATGTTGATTATGATTATGATTGCTGTTCTACCGTCATCCCAGCTATGGTCCCCTTTCAGTCAACTTTTGCCAGCTCCTCCCTCATGCCTCCATAGTGCTCTTTGTTCAATTGCAATATTTGCAATTGCAATTGTTCACTTCTGATTTTACCTTCTCCCTCTCAAATTGCAGATTAAAACTTATCATATTATGGTCACAACCTCCTAATGGTTCCTTTATCTTGAGTTCCCTTATCAAATCCGTTTCTTTACACA
Organism: Rhinoraja longicauda; assembly: GCF_053455715.1. Classification (NCBI taxonomy): domain Eukaryota; kingdom Metazoa; phylum Chordata; class Chondrichthyes; order Rajiformes; family Arhynchobatidae; genus Rhinoraja; species Rhinoraja longicauda. The sequence goes on from NC_135984.1 coordinate 28,413,661, forward strand.
ACAGTAAATCCAGAATTGCCTTCTCCCTGGTAGGCTCCAGTACAAGCTGCTCTAAGAATCCATATCAGAGGCACTCCACAAACACCCTTTTTAGGGTCCAGTTCCAGCCTGATTTTCCCAGTCTACCTGCATGTTGAAATCTCCCATAACCACCGTAGCATTACATTTGTGACATGCCAATCGTAGCTCTGGATGCAACTTGCACCCTATCTCCAGGCTACTGTTTGGGGGCCTGTAGATAACTCCCATTAGGGTCTTTTTACTCTTACAATTTCTCAGTTCAATCCACAATGACTCTACATCTTCTGATTCTATGTCACCCATCGCAAGGAACTGAATTTCATTCCTTACCAACAGAGCCACCCCACCTCCTCTGCCCACTTGCCTGACTTTTCGATAGGTCGTATACCCCTGAATATTTAGTTCCCAGCCCTGGTCCTCTTGCAGCCACGTCTCTGTAATCACAATCACAATTACTATAAAACTTTATTAGCCAAGTATGTTTTGCAACATACGAGGAACCTAATTTGCCATGCAGTCATAACAATAAAAAGCAACAGGACACACAAAATACATTTTAACATGAACATCCACCACAGTGACTCCTTCACATTCCTCACTGTGATAGAAGGTGAAAAAACAGTTCAATCTCTCCCTTCATTGTCCTCCAGCGGTCGGGGGCTCTAACCTTCCGTTGACAGGACGATCTTAATCCCATAGCCGGGGGCGAGCCTTCCTCATCGTGGCGATCAAGCTCCTTCATCGGGGGGATCTCAACTCCCCGCGCCGGTGATCTACCCCGGGTCGGGACCATTCGAACCTCGTGCAGCTTTTGGAGCTCCCGACCGGTCTCAACCCAATACTGCGAGCTCCTGATGTTAAAGACCGCAGGCTGCATTGGAGCGTCGATCCCAGGTAAGGGGTCGTAGGCTCAGATGATAAGTCCACGCCCCCGCGGGGACTCAAAGTCAGTCCCAGGCAAGGCCGCCAGCTCCGTGATGTTAGGCCGCAGAGCGACCAGAGATACGATCCAGAAAACAATCGCATCTCCAGCAAGGTAAGAGATTGAAACAAAAGTTTCCCCCGACCCCCTCCCCCACCCCCCACATAAAGCAAACCAGAGAACATTTACACAAACTTTTGAAACTTACCAAAAAATAACAAAAAGAGTTTGAAAAGGACAGACAGACTGTAGGCGAGGCAGCCATCGTGCAGCGCCCCCTAGCCACAACATCATACTTACCAATTTCGAACTGAACCTCAAGCTCATCCACTTTATTTCTTATACTTCGCGCATTCATATATAACACTTTTAATTCGGTATTCATCTCCCCTCTCACACCGGTTCCTATTTCACCTGACCGTACTCTCTTATCCTTTCTTGAACTTTCCGTCCTATTAATTCGGGTGTCTTTCGTAACTTTTCCTGTACTCTCCTCCCCTTTAACCCCATCTTTATACTCCCAATTTGTCAACCCCTCCCCCCCGCTATTTAGTTTAAACCCTCCTGTGCAGCACTAGCAAACCTGCCTGCCAGAATGTTGGTCCCCCTCCAGTTAAGGAATACCCGTCCCTTTTGTACAGGTCACCCGTACCCCAGAAGAGGTCCCAGTGGTCTATAAATCTAAATCCCTGCTCCCTGCACCAGCCCCACAGCCATACATTCATTTCCCCTATCTCCCTGTTCCTGCCCTCACCAGCACGAGGTACAGGAAGCAATCCAGAGATAACCACCCTGGAAGTCCTGCTTTTCAGTCTTCTTCCTAATTTGCTAAACTCACGTTGCAAAATCTCTTTCCTCTTTTTCCTGACGTCGTTCGTGCCCACGTGCTCAACTACTTCTGGCTGCTCACCTTCCCTCTCGAGGATGTTCGGAAGTCGGTCCGAGCTGGAAAAATCCATAACAATTGTATGAAAAACTAGAGGATGAGCATCTGAATCTCCAAGGAGTAATGGAGTCAGATGGCAGACATAGAAGAAGCGGAAGAGGTTTAGTGGGAATCTATGGAGATGGTTGGAACCTGGAACAAGTACCTGGGTGGTGGTGGTGGCCTCTCACAACATTTAACAAGCATCTGGACGAGCACTTGAATAGTCCCGGTCCAGGTGGGTCATTGTAGACTCTGGACAATGTGGGTAGATGGGGTAGTGTCAGTGGGTAATGGATGGTCAGCATGGGCCTGGTGGGCTGAAGGGCCTATATCTGCTGTCTGACTCAATGACTCAGTGATTCAGGTGGTCTCCCACCAGAGGATGTACTTCCTGCGGCAACTGAAGAAACACAATCTGCCACAGGCAATGATGGTCCAATTCTATACTGCTATCATTGAGTCCATCCTCACCTTCTCCATCATGGTCTGCTTTGGCTCAGCCACCAAGCACGACATCCGGAGGCTGCAACGGATCGTTCGCACAGCTGAGAAGGTTGTTGGCTGCAACCTTCCCCCCATTGACGAACTGTACACTGCAAGGGGCAGGAAGCGAGCGGGCAAGATCATCTCTGACCCCTCTCACCCTGGCCACAAACTCTTTGAAGCACTTCCCTCTGGAAGGCGACTCCGGAATGTCAAAGCAGCCACAGCCATACATAAAAACAGCTTTTTTCCACGAGTGTTAGTTCTACTCAGTAACCAAAGTCTGTAGACTCTTTTTTGCTCTGGTTTATATTCACCCACATGTTTAGACCGTAATGGTGTATCCTTATTGTTTTGATGTGTTTATGCTTTATTCTTAATTGTTAACTGTATGTTTGTGTTGTCATTTGTGAGCGGAACACCAAGGCACATTCCTTGTATCTGCATACTTGGCCAATAAACTTATTCATTCGTTCATTCATTCATTCATTCATTCATTCATTCATTCATTCATTCATGTATCAGGCAATGCATTCCACAATCTAGCCATCCTCTGGCTGAAAGATTCTTCCTCAGATCACCTCTAAATCTCCTCCCATTCATTGTGTATGTGCTGCCATTTTGGGACCTCCATAAGTGGATCATCTCACACTCATCAGGATTAATTCCATCTGCTATTGCTAGGCCCACGTTAGCAACTATCAATATCATCCTGTAACTAGCCTCCCATCCACACCACCAACTCTCATGTTACCTGCAAATTACTCATCATACTTCCGACATTAATTTCAAGATACATTGAGAGAAAGGTTGACAAATGACATAGAGAGAAAGGTTGTTGTCCCGACACCAGGACATGAGGTTCTCAATCTCAATGTTCTTGTCGAAAACCTTACTAATATCCAAAAACTTGTAAATTTGTTGGTTAATTGGCTTCTGTAAATTGTCCCTCGTGTGTAGAATAGAACGAGTGTACGGGTAATCTCTGGTCGGCGTGAACTCAGTGGGCTGATGAGCCTGTTTCCACAGCGTACCTCTAAAGCTAAATCGAAAACATCAACTGCACTGCGTGCACCAACTCATTTTGACAGTCCTTTGAAAAATTCACTCAAATTGATGAGATGGGATCTCCCTTTAACAAGATCATGTTGGCTACTGGTTGGTTGTTACCAGGGTTATCCCCATTGGTTCTCTGATTAAGGACACCACATTTGCTGCCCCCAGTGGGCTGTGACCGGCAGTGATTTACACACCCCTGCTACGGCTCCCTCCCTGATCTCCCACTGTGGCCACTGTGATACATCTCATCAGGCCTCAGCACATTAACCTGTAACCTTGCAAAGATATCTAACACACCTAGGCTGATTGAAGACCTAGACTGGGTGGGGAGGAAGAGGGCAACAATGCTTATATTTGCAAAACCATGAACATCATTTTGAAACTGGGGCTAAACTGTTCAGGAAATATTGGCACAGTTCCTGGTAGAGTGGGTAACAACTCCCCCTCCCCCCACCGCCAAAGAACAGCTGGTAAACATGGGGTGGAATTGTAGATTTCTGTTGGGCAAGGAATTAGCCATAAAATGAAATAAGAAACAAATAAGACAATAGACAATAGACAATAGGTGCAGGAGTAGGCCATTCAGCCCTTCGAGCCAGCGCCGCCATTCAATGTGATCATGGCTGATCACTCTCAATCAGTACCCCGTTCCTGCCTTCTCCCCATACCCCCTCACTCCGCTATCCTTAAGAGCTCTATCCAGCTCTCTCTTGAAAGCATCCAACGAACTGGCCTCCACTGCCTTCTGAGGCAGAGAATTCCACACCTTCACCACTCTCTGACTGAAAAAGTTCTTCCTCATCTCCGTTCTAAATGGCCTACCCCTTATTCTTAAACTGTGGCCCCTTGTTCTGGACCCCCCAACATTGGGAACATGTTTCCTGCCTCTAATGTGTCTAATCCCCTAATTATCTTATATGTTTCAATAAGATCCCCCCTCATCCTTCTAAATTCCAGTGTATACAAGCCCAATCGCTCCAGCCTTTCAACATACGACAGTCCCGCCATTCCGGGAATTAACCTAGTGAACCTACGCTGCACGCCCTCCATAGCAAGAATATCCTTCCTCAAATTTGGAGACCAAAACTGCACACAGTACTCCAGGTGCGGTCTCACCAAGGCCCGGTACAACTGTAGAAGGACCTCTTTGCTCCTATACTCAACTCCTCTTGTTATGAAGGCCAACATTCCATTGGCTTTCTTCACTGCCTGCTGTACCTGCATGCTTCCTTTCATTGACTGATGCACTAGGACACCCAGATCTCGTTGAACTCCCCCTCCTCCTAATTTGACACCATTCAGATAATAATCTGCCTTTCTATTCTTACTTCCAAAGTGAATAACCTCACACTTATCTACATTAAACTGCATCTGCCATGTATCCGCCCACTCACACAACCTGTCCAAGTCACCCTGCAGCCTTATTGCATCTTCCTCACAATTCACACTACCCCCCAGCTTAGTATCATCTGCAAATTTGCTAATGGTACTTTTAATCCCTTCGTCTAAGTCTCCGTCCATCCATCTCCTCCACAGCTGCAGAAACCCTCATCCACGCCTTCATCACCTCCCGTCTGGACTACTGCAACAGCCTCCTCTATGGCGCACCCTCAAAAATCATCAATAAACTTCACTACATTCAAAACTCCGCTGCCCGTCTACTCACACACACCTCGATCCGTGACCATATCACCCCCGTCCTTTATAAACTCCACTGGCTCCCCATCCCCCAGAGAATCCAGTACAAAATCCTCCTCATAACCTACAAAGCCCTCCATAACCTGGCCCCATCCTACCTGACCGACCTCCTCCACAGGCACACTCCCACCTGCACCCTCCGCTCTGCCGCTGCCAATCTCCTATCCCCCCACATCCGGACTAAACTCAGATCCTGGGGGGACAGGGCTTTCTCCATCGCTGCTCCCACCCTATGGAACTCACTACCCCAAACCGTTAGAGACTCCCCCACACTCACCACATTCAAAACATCACTGAAGTCTCACCTGTTCAGTACTGCCTTCAACCACTGAAGGTCACCTCACCTACTGTCTCCTTTCTCTGTTCATTTATTTATTTACTTATTTATCTATTTATTAATTTCCCTATGTTCTCAAAATCTCTGTAAAGCGTCTTTGAGTATATGAAAAGCGCTATATAAATAAAATGTATTATTATTATTATTATTAATGTATATCGTAAATAGCTGGGGTCCCAGCACCGAACCTTGCGGTACCCCACTGGTCACTGCCTCCCATTCCGAAAGGGACCCATTTATCCCCACTCTTTGCTTTCTGTCTGTCAACCAATTTTCTATCCATGTCAGTACCCTACCCCCAATACCATGTGCCCTAATTTTGCCCACTAATCTCCTATGTGGGACCTGTCGAAGGCTTTCTGAAAGTCGAAGTACACCACATCCACTGACTCTCCCCTGTCAATTTTCGTAGTTACATCCTCAAAAAATTCCAGTAGATTTGTCAAGCATGATTTCCCCTTTGTAAATCCATGCTGACTCGGAATGATCCTGTTACTGCTATCCAAATGCTCAGCAATTTCGTCTTTTATAATTGACTCCAGCATCTTCCCCACCACTGATGTCAGACTAACTGGTCTATAATTACCCGTTTTCTCTCTCCCTCCCTTCTTAAAAAGTGGGATAACATTTGCTATCCTCCAATCCACAGGAACTGATCCTGAATCTATAGAATATTGAAAAATGATCTCCAATGCTTCCACTATTTCTAGAGCCACCTCCTTAAGTACCCTGGGATGCAGACCATCAGGTCCTGGGGATTTATCAGCCTTCAGTCCCATCAGTCTACCCAAAACCATTTCCTGCCTAATGTGGATTTCTTTCAGTTCCTCCATCACCCTAGGTTCTCCGGCCCCTAGAACATTTGGGAGATTGTGTGTATCTTCCTCAATGAAGACAGATCCAAAGTAACGGTTTAACTCGTCTGCCATTTCTTTGTTCCCCATAATAAATTCCCCTGCTTCTGTCTTCAAGGGACCTACATTTGCCTTGACTATTTTTTTCCTCTTCACGTACCTAAAAAAACTTTTGCTATCCTCCTTTATATTATTGGCTAGTTTACCCTCGTACCTCATCTTTTCTCCCCGTATTGCCTTTTTAGTTAACTTTTGTTGCTCTTTAAAAGAGTCCCAATCCTCTGTCTTCCCACTCTTCTTTGCTATGTTATACTTCCTCTCCTTAATTTTTATGCTGTCCCTGACTTCCCTTGTCAGCCACAGGTGTCTCTTACCCCCCTTAGAGTCTTTCCACCTCTTTGGAATAAATTGATCCTGCAACCTCTGCATTATTCCCAGGAATACCTGCCATTGCTGTTCTACCGTCTTCCCTGCTAGGGCCTCCTTCCAGTCAATTTTGGCCAGCTCCTGCCTCATGCCTCTGTAATCCCCGTAACACCTGTCCCTGTACCTCCCCCATCGCCTCCATCCAGCGACCCCAGCAGCCTTCCAGGTGAGACAGATGTTCATGTGCACCTCCTCTAACCTCAGCTACCACATCCAATGTTCCCGATGTGGCCTCCTATACATTAGAGAGGCCAAGCATAGACTTGGGAACTATTTCGGCAAACACCTGCGCTCGGTCCGCCAATGTCCACAGGGGGTGGAGGGGTGGGGGTGGGGGTGGGGGTGGGGGTGGGGGTGGAGGGGTGGGTGTGGTTTGGGTGGGGATGGGCATGGGGGTATGGGTGGGGGTGGGATGGGGGTGGGGCGAAGGTCGGGTTCGGGATGGGATCGGGGTGGGGATGGGGTGGGGGTGAGGGTCGGGGTGGTGTGGGGGTTGAAGCAGATGCATTAGTAGCATTTAAAGGGCTTTTGGATTGGCACATGAATATGCAGGGAATGGAGGGAGGTGCAGGTAGATAAGTGATGGTCTTGGCATCATGTTCGGCACAGACATTGCGGGCTGAAGGGCCTGTTCTTGTGCTGTACTGTTCTATCTTCCATGTCACCCACAAATTTAGTTTAGTTTAGTTTAGAGATACAGTGCGGAAACAAGCCCTTCGGCCCACCGAGTCTGCACCGACCAACAATCTCACTAATTAACACTATCCTACACACACTAGGGATAATTTTACAATTTTACCAAAGCCAATTAGCCAACAAACCTGTACATCTTTGGAGTGTGGGAGGAAACCGGAGATCCCGGCGAAAACCCATGCAGGTCACAGGGAGAATGTACAAACTCCGTACAGACAGCGTCCGTAGTCAGGATTGAACCTGGGTCTCTGGCGTAGCTCTCCTGCTGCGCCACCGTGCTGGCCAGAGATCAGGAATAAAATTTGCTTCATGGAATTTGTGTGTCAGTTTTTATTTCATTTCCAGCCCACACTTGTCGTATGCAGAGATCATATGGCTTTACAGAACGGAAAGTCACCACACCGAGGGTTTTCTGGGAATGCAATGCCCCCCCGTGACCGCCCGACCTAGGCTGTGAATTATATTTAATACATCTTGTGGTGTACAGTGAATGTTAATGTGTGAACGCAGCATGCTGCCGCATCTTAGACTACCTGGTCAGCTTGGACCAGGAGAAGGCCTTCCACAGGATATCACACGTACATGATGGATGTGCTCTCCAAAATGGGCTTTGGGGAGGGAATCAGGAATTGGATCCAACTGCTCTACATCAATATCTGTAGTGCAGTCCAAATTAATGGAGGATGGACCGGGTGCGATGGGCCACAATGCACAAGTCGGCAGACAACGGGGGTGAAAGCGTGCCCAACGTCACCCTCATCTTGATGGCCGCCTTCGTGTGTGGCTGCATCAGGCGGAGCGTAGAGCCAAGGCACGTGGGCACCAAGTGCCACTACCTGCTGAGGTTCTACCTGTCCCCGGTGTTGCGAAGGATGGGCCTGGCGCAGATGCCACGCAATGTGCCAGTCAGCTGGACATTGCCGCACCACCCATAGTTCGGGAAAGTTCTTTGACCACAAGTCCATCGGGCAGTGGTCAGCACGGAACGTCCTGCAGGCACTGCAGGGGAATGACTCCATGGATCCTGTGGCGTGGTTCCCAGAACAGACAGCCCAGCTTGTCTGGCAAAATGCCTCATCGCCAGAACTCACCAACAAGCACCAAGACCTGGCTTGGCTGGCGGTGAGGCAAGCCCTCCCAGTCAGATCCTTCCTGCACCGCCAGAACCTCACTACCAGTGCACGCTGCCCTCGGGACGGTTGCTATGGAGAGGAGACGGTGGCCCACCTCTTCGCAGAGTGTGGAGTTGCAAAAAGTCTGGAGAGGTTTGCAAGGGACCCTGTCATGATTTATTCTGAATAGCTCCGTCACAGAGGACTCTGTGATCTATGGACTGTTCCAAGGGACACATCAGAGACTGACATCGAGTGCTGCTGGAAGGTCATCAACTCGGTGGAAGACGCTCTTTGGTCTGCCCGACCTGTGTTGGCCTCCCAGCGGAGCGAGCTGTCCGTCGGGGAATGTTGCCGACTGGCCCGCTGCAGACTGCAGGAGTACGTGCTGAGGGACGCACTGAAGCTTGGTGCAGGCAATGGTGTAGCCAATGCTTCGGGGGAGGGTGGCAGTCTAGGGTCCTTCCACTGCTGGACATCGGGGGGCAGGGTGGGGTGGGGATGCCCCTCAAAGGGAAGGGATTTCACACCAGGCAAGGGTGGGGGGAAACATTGTATGATTTGTGTAAACAGTATTGAATGTATGTAAAGTTTCCGAGATTGTTTCCGAGGGCGGCACGGTAGCGCAGCGGTAGAGTTGCTGCTTTACAGCGAATGCAGCGCCGGAGACTCAGGTTCGATCCTGACTACGGGTGCTGCACTGTAAGGAGTTTGTACGTTCTCCCCGTGACCTGCGTGGGTTTTCTCCGAGATCTTCGGTTTCCTCCCACACTCCAAAGACGTACAGGTATGTAGGTTAATTGGCTGGGCAAATGTAAAAATTGTCCCTAGTGGGTGTAGGATGGTGTTAATGTACGGGGATCGCTGGGCGGCACGGACTTGGAGGGCCGAAAAGGCCTGTTTCCGGCTGTATATATATGATATGATGATATGATATGAATGTCGGACACATTTTTTGCACAGATCCTGTATTGTACATATTTTTTACTTGAATAAAGTTTATTTTGATTTTTTAAAATTCTTAGACTAAACAAAGAGCAGGTCCAGCACTGCAACACGGCCCACAATGTCCAAACCCAACATAGTGGCAAGCTCAAATAATCTGCCTGCATTTCCATGTGCCTCTCTAAACATCTCTCAAACACCACTATCATACCTGCCTCCACCACTACCCGCTGTCAGCCTGTTCCAGGCACCTACCACCCTCTGTGTATAAAACCTGCCCCACACATCTCCTTTAAACTTTGCCCCTCTCACCTTAAAGTCGTGCCCTCTAAACATTTGAATTATTCACAATAATTATTATATTTGTTGCATTTTGAGAAGTCACAGCACCTACAAACCCCAAATATATTGGGAATATGTTTTTATTTTCTTATCAGGTGCTGCAAATAAAGTCAACACCTCATGTCCATTCACCATCAGCACAGTCCTTCACCAGGAAGGACTAAGGTTTGATCGACACTGATGGAATAGGGATGTGGTCATTTGGTGGGGTCTAGGTTGAGGTGGGGTCCAGTTTGAGGTGAGGTCTAGATGAGGTGGGGTCTGGGCTTGAGGTGGGGTCCAGTTTGAGGTGGGGTCTGGGCTTGAGGTGGGGTCTGGGTGAGGTGGGGTCTAGTTTGAGGTGGGGGTCTAGTTTGAGGTGGGGGTCTAGTTTGAGGTGGGGTCTGGGTGAGGTGGGGTCTAGTTTGAGGTGGGGTCTAGTTTGAGGTGGGGTCTGGGCTTGAGGTGAGGTCTAGTTTTGAGGTGGGGGTCTAGTTTGAGGTGGGGGTCTAGTTTGAGGTGGGGTCTAGTTTGAGGTGGGGTCTAGTTTGAGGTGGGGTCTAGTTTGAGGTGGGGGTCTAGTTTGAGGTGGGGGTCTAGTTTGAGGTGGGGTCTGGGCTTGAGGTGAGGTCTAGTTTTGAGGTGGGGGTCTAGTTTGAGGTGGGGTCCAGTTTGAGGTAGGGTCTGGGTTTGAGGTGGGGTCTGGGCTTGAGGTGGGGTCTAGTTTGAGGTGGGCTCTAGGCTTGTGAATGTCCCCCCAGTGCAGCCGTCCTTTAGGTGGGTGGAGGACATGGGGGAGCTGCTAAACAAAGCCATGGTTTCCCAAAGCTTCATCTAGGTGGTCCCTGCAGCCCGGTGCACTGGGGACAGTGATGGTCTATGTTGAGGAAGGCGTAGGTGTAAGGTGAGGCCCTGTGTGGTGCCAGACTCCCGAATGTCCCTGGAGCTGCACTTGTTCACGTACGCTGAGAGCCGGCCATCTCTGCCGGCCATGTGAAGGGTCCTGCTAGTCAGTGGGAACCTGCAGCCTGCAGGATATCCAGCAGCTTCAAGTATCTTTGTCAATGGTCCAGTTACATTTCTGGTTAGAGATGCTGTTAGTGAGCAAACAACAAGGTGCTGGGGGAACCCAGCCGTCAGGCAGTGTCGTAGAGAATGGACCGTCAGAGCTTCTGGTCAGAGTCTTCACCTGGGATGCCGCAACTATCAGTATTTGTTGGGGACCGCTGGCAATTCCCCCTGAACCCCTTCACTGGAGTCGTGCCTTTCCAGCGCGGCTAATTAGAAAATAGGTACAGGAGGAGGCCATTTGGCCCTTCGAGCCAGCACCGCCATTCATTGTGATCATGGCTGATCATCCACGATCAGTAACCTGTGCCTGCCTTCTCCCCATATCCCTCGATTCCACTAGCCCCTAGACCTCTACTAACTGTCTTTTAAATTCATCCAGTGAATTGGCCTCCACTGCCCTCCGTGGCAGAGAATTCCACAAATTCACAACTCAAATTCATAATCCTCCTTCATCATCCTGTGATGTAACTTTCAGGGATCCCTGCACCTCTACGTCTAGATCCCTCTGTCCAACAACACTCCTCAGGGCCCTGCCATTCATTGTGAAGGACTTGCCCTGACTTGATTTCCAAAAAATGCAACACTTCACTTCTCTAAAGTGCTACCTTTTGCCACCCTCCGCCTACTTGCCCACCTTTTGCCACCCTCCGCCTACTTGCCCACCTTTTGCCACCCTCCGCCTACTTGCCCACCTTTTGCCACCCTCCGCCTACTTGCCCACCTTTTGCCACCCTCCGCCTACTTGCCCACCTTTTGCCACCCTCCGCCTACTTGCCCACCTTTTGCCACCCTCCGCCTACTTGCCCACCTTTTGCCACCCTCCGCCTACTTGCCCACCTTTTGCCACCCTCCGCCTACTTGCCCACCTTTTGCCACCCTCCGCCTACTTGCCCACCTTTTGCCACCCTCCGCCTACTTGCCCACCTTTTGCCACCCTCCGCCTACTTGCCCACCTTTTGCCACCCTCCGCCTACTTGCCCACCTTTTGCCACCCTCCGCCTACTTGCCCACCTTTTGCCACCCTCCGCCTACTTGCCCACCTTTTGCCACCCTCCGCCTACTTGCCCACCTTTTGCCACCCTCCGCCTACTTGCCCACCTTTTGCCACCCTCCGCCTACTTGCCCACCTTTTGCCACCCTCCGCCTACTTGCCCACCTTTTGCCACCCTCCGCCTACTTGCCCACCTTTTGCCACCCTCCGCCTACTTGCCCACCTTTTGCCACCCTCCGCCTACTTGCCCACCTTTTGCCACCCTCCGCCTACTTGCCCACCTTTTGCCACCCTCCGCCTACTTGCCCACCTTTTGCCACCCTCCGCCTACTTGCCCACCTTTTGCCACCCTCCGCCTACTTGCCCACCTTTTGCCACCCTCCGCCTACTTGCCCACCTTTTGCCACCCTCCGCCTACTTGCCCACCTTTTGCCACCCTCCGCCTACTTGCCCACCTTTTGCCACCCTCCGCCTACTTGCCCACCTTTTGCCACCCTCCGCCTACTTGCCCACCTTTTGCCACCCTCCGCCTACTTGCCCACCTTTTGCCACCCTCCGCCTACTTGCCCACCTTTTGCCACCCTCCGCCTACTTGCCCACCTTTTGCCACCCTCCGCCTACTTGCCCACCTTTTGCCACCCTCCGCCTACTTGCCCACCTTTTGCCACCCTCCGCCTACTTGCCCACCTTTTGCCACCCTCCGCCTACTTGCCCACCTTTTGCCACCCTCCGCCTACTTGCCCACCTTTTGCCACCCTCCGCCTACTTGCCCACCTGATCAAGAGCCTGCTGTATTTTGTGATAACCATCTTCTCATTATTCCTTGTACATCCTCATCCAAACTATTGACATAAATCACAAACGGGATGGGCCCAGCACCAATCCCTGAGGCACACCACTCACGTCTACAGCCCAAGAAACAATCTTACACCTCCACCCTCTGCTGCCTAATCTCTGTATCCAGTTCGCTAGCTCTCTCTAGATCCCATTGGATCTAACGTTCTAGACCACCCTACCATGCACAACCATTTCTAAGGCCTTGCTGAAGTCCATACAGATAATATCTATGGCCTTGTCCTCATCAACCTTCTTGGCTAGAAACATAGACATCGAAAATAGGTGCAGGAGAAGGCCATTCGGCCCCGAGCCAGCACCACCATTCATTGTGATCATGGCTGATCATCCACAATCAGTAACCCGTGCCTGCCTTCTCCCCATATCCCTTGATTCCACTAGCCCCAGAGCTCTATCTAACTCTCTTTTAAATTCATCCAGTGAATTGGCCTCCATTGCCCTCCATGGCAGAGAATTCTACAAATTCACAACTCTCTGATTGAAAAAGTTCCTTCTCACCTCAGTTTTAAATGGCCTCCCCTTTATTCTAAGACTGTGGCCCCCGGTTCTGGACTTCCCCAACATTGGGAACATTTTTTCCTGCATCTAGCTTTTATAATTTTATATTGCTGACCATTTTCTCAGCTCTTTGTTCTCCAACGACAAGGCTGAGACCAGGGTCTGTGGCCCAGGGTCCCTGTAATCTCATCCTGACCAGTGGAGTAGATTCAGTGCTGTGTTTGCACTGCCTCTCACTCCGCTGCTGGCTGTGGGCTGACTGGCGGAGAGTAGTTGCAGACAGAATCCGTCCTGTATTGAGTACACGAGCCACTCACAGGCAGGTTAATACCCAGTCACTGTGCTGGAACAGCCTGTGTTAGACCAGCAGATGCAGTTCCTTCCTACACATTCTATATAAGCCTAGCTACAGGTCAGTGCTCCGCCAAGCATCTCTCTACCTGTCCATATGTCTTTTGAAAGTCATAATTGTATCTGTTTCTATCGGTTCCTCTGGCAGTTCCAAACATGGACCACCCTCTGAGTGAAATATTTGTTCCTGAGAATCCTCTTAAATCCTTCCCCTCTCACCTTCAGCCTCTGGCCTTGAGTTGAAGAACCCTCCACCCTGGAAACAAACCTGTAACTATTCAATGTGTCCAAGCCCCTCCTGACCTTGCACACATCAACAACAATCCCAGACTCCTTCCTTCCTAAAATACAGTTCCAGCCTCTCCAACCACTCCCCATAACTAAAGCCCACAGGAACTCAAACCCAACACCAAACTCGGTCTTTGATCAATGATCCTGCAAACCATTGTGCTTCCGACATGGAGAGCCTTCAGTCTGCCCTCCGAACACCAACATCGTCACCACAAAACCTTCCAGATGCATTAGCCGAAGCAGCAAGTGCCAGTGTCCTGTCCCCAGCCAATATCACCACCACTTGACTGACTCCCGTGGGTGGGTCCGATAATAAACTACATAATCCACCCTCCAGCCACCCACAAACCAAGTAGAACATTGACTGTCGCACCAATACCCAGGACTGAAGAAGACTGCAATAAGTGGTGAGCACTGCCTAGTCCATCACGGGTACTGACCTCCCCACCATCGAAGGCATTTACAGGAGTCATAAGTTCAAAAGGTCATAAGTGATAGGAGCAGAATTAGGCCATTCGGCCCATCACGTCTACTCCGCCATTCAATCAAGGCTGATCTATCTCTTCCTCCTAACCCAATTCTCCTGTCTTCTCCCCATAACCTCGGACCCGTACTAATCAAGATCTATCTATCTCTGTCTTAAAAATATCCACTGACGACTTCCTCAGCCTTCTGTGGCAAAGAATTCCACAGATTCACCGCCCTCTGACTAAATAAATTTATCCTCATCTCCTTCCTTAAAGAATGTCCTTAATTCTGAGGCTATGACCTCTAATCCTAGATTCTCCCACTAGTGGAAACGCCCTTTCCACATCCACTCTCTCCAAGCCTTTCACTATTCTGATGTTTCAATGAAGTCCCTCCTGATTCTTCTAAACACCAGCGAGTACAGGCCCAGTGCCGACAAATACTCACCAGATGCTAACCCACTCATTCCTGGGATCATTCTTGTAAACCTCCCCTGGACCCTCTCCAGAGCCAGCACATCTTTCCTCAGATATAATGCCCATAATTCCTCACAATATTCCAAATGTGGCCTGACCAGCACCTCATAGAGTCTCAGCATTACATCCCTGTTTTTGTATACAAGCCCTCTGGAAATAAATGCGTTTGCTTTCTTTACTACTGATTCGACTTGTAGATGAAATTTTTGGGAATACTGCACCGGCACTCCCAAGTCCCTTCCAATTTCAGGATTCTCTCCCCATTGAGAAAATAGTCTACGCCTTTGTTCCTACTATAAATGCATGACTCCACACATTGCCACACTATATTCCATCTGCCACTTCTCTGCCCACTCTCCCAACCTATCCAAGTCCTTCTGCAGAGTCCCTGCTTTCTCTACACTACCTGCCCTTCCACCTATTTTTGTATCATCCATAAACTTGGCCACAAAGCCTTCAATCCCCTCGTCCAAATCATTAATATACAACGTGAAGAGTAGTGGCCCCAGCACCGACCCCTGCGGAACTCCGCTAGTCACTGGCAGCCAACCAGTTTATTGGATGAAATGAACTTCTAAGTACTGCGTAACCTCATCCTTTATAATGGACTCTAAAATCTTACCAACCACCGAAGTCAGACTAACCGGCCTATAGTTCCCACTACTCTGCTTTGCTCCCCTCTTGTGCAGCGGGGTAATATTGGCAATTTTCCAGTCATCTGGGACCTCTCCTGACTCTAGTGATTCTTGAAATATCACTGTCAATGCCTCCACAATCTCCAAAGCCACCTCTTTCAGAACCCTAGGGTGCAGTCCATCTGGTCCAAGTGACTTATCCACCAACAGCCCTTTCAGCTTCCCAAGCACCTTCTCCCTAGTAATTGTCTCTCCACTAACTTCCACCCGCTGACTCTTGAATTTCAGGCACGTTGCTGGTGTCTTCCACTGTGAAGACTGATGCAAAAAAGTAATTCAGCTCCTCTGCCATTTCTTTATTCCCCATTATCACTCCCCTGCATCATCCTCATGTGGTCCAACGTCCACTCTTGCCTCTTGGTCGCTCTTTATATTACTGAAGAAATTCTTTGCTATACTCTTTTATATTATTGGCTAGCTTACCTTCGTATTTCATCTTTTCTCCCGATATTGCCTTTTTAGTTTTAAGGGCCTGTCCAACTTAGGCGATTTTTTTGCCGGCGACTGTCAAAGTCGTAGCAGATCGCCAAAATTTTCTTTTACCCTACGATAATGACCACGACAATGCCAAGTCAGGTAGAGATTAGAGTCTTCGGAAACATCGCGAAGTTCCCATGCTGTCAATGCATCTCCGGCGTCCTAATTTTCGCTGAAATCACTGACAAGTCTGTAATTACTTGAGAATTTTTAAATATAACAACTTGCCTGGGTTACTTGAAAACCAAGCTTCATGGTAACAAAGCATAAACTGGATTGACTTCCAGTATTAGGAAATTTAATTTTAAACGTGGATTTTTGTGCGGAGTGTGGGCATTCTTTGAAAATGTACGGGAGATGCATATCTGGTTTCTGGGTTGCGTATCTGGGCTTGGAGCCTACTTTAAATGTAATCGCTGATGGCCATAAACATCATAAAAAGTCCCACGCTTACCTGACCGTCAAACTGTCGTCTCCAATCTACCTGTCAAATGTCCTGACGGTAAATAAATTGGTTAAACACGCATTTTATGGTATCTTCAAATGACTTTACTTATTTTAATATTACGTGCTTCTAAATGCATCCAACCTAGCAAACCTGGGGACAGCGTGCGACAGCGCCCGCAATAAGCAACGATACCTGGCGACAAGCCAGCTGTCGCCGAGAAATTTCAATCCGGTTGATTTCTCAGAGACGCGCTGAGATCCACTATGATACATTGAAGACTCCTCACCATCATGCCCGCGACATCCCGGCAAACTGTCAGCGACAGCCTAGTCACCGGCAGTCGCCTTAAAATCACCTAAAGTGGGACTGGCCCTTTACCTTCTTCTGTTGTTCTTTAAAAGCTCATCAATCCTCTGGCTTCCCACTAATCTTTGCGATGTTATATACCTTCTCTTTTAGTTTTATACTGTCCTTGACATCCCTTGTCAGCCACAGTCGCCTCTTTCTCCCCGCTAGAATCTTTCTTCCTCTTTGGAATTAAAAGATCCTGCATCTTCCAGATTATTCATAATCATAATCATCACAATCATAATCATACTTTATTAGCCAAGTATGTTTTGTACCATACAAGGAATTTGTTTTGCCATACAGTCACACCAATAAAAAGCAACAGAACACAAAATACATTTTAACATGAACATCCACCATAGTGACTCGTCCATATTCCTCACTGTGATGGAAGACAAATAAAGTTCAACCTCTCCCTTCATTGTCCTCCAGTGGTCGGGGACCTTGAACCTTCCGTTGACGGGACGATTTTGGCTCCCGCAACCGGTGGGAAACCTTAGCTCCCCTCCCGTGCTGGGCAATCTACCCCGGGTCGGGGCTAGTTGAACCTTCTGCAATTTGGAGCTACCTGAGATTGCGAGCTCCTCGATGGTGAAATCCATCGATCCCAGGCACGGGATCGCAGAAATAGAAAGATCTATTCCCAGAAATTCCTGCCATTGCTGTTCCACCGTTATCCCAGTTAGTGTCTTTTTCCTGTCAACTCTGGCCAGCTCCTCCCTCATGCCTCTCAAGTCAAATTTAAATTTATTTGTCACATACACATACACGATGTGCAGTGAAATGAAAGACAGGTTTCTGTAGTCCGCTTTGCTCAACTGCAATACCAACACATCCGATTTCACCTTCTCCCTCTCAAATTGCAGATGAAAGCTTATCATGTTGTAGTCGCTACCTCCTAATAGTTCCTTTATCTTGAGTTCCCTCATCAAATCCGGTTCATCACACAACACAAAATCCAGAATTACCTTTTCCCTGCTGGCTCCAGTACAAGCTGCTCTAAGAATTCATCTCGGAGGCACTCTACAAATTCCTTTTCTTTTGGTCCAGTACCAACCTTATTTACCCAGTCTACCTGCATATTGAAATCTCCCATGACCATGGTAGCATTGCCTTTTTTCACATGCCAAATTTATCTCCTAATGTAACTTGTACCTTATATCCTGACTACTGTTTGGGGACCTTTAAACAACTCCCATTAGTGTCTTTTTACTCTTACAATTTCTCAGCTCTATCCACAATGACTCTACATCCTCTGAACCCATGTCATCCCTCAATAAGGACTGAATTTAATTCCTTACCAACAGATCTACCCCCCCCCCCCCTCTGCCCACCTGTCTGTTTTTCTGATAGGACGTAAAACCCTGAATATTCAGTTCCCCGCTCCGATCCTCTTGCAGCCAAGTCTCCCTAACATCACACCAGCCAATTTCCAACTGTGCTGCAAGCTCATCCACTTTGTTCCATACGCTACGTGCATCCAAATATAACACCTTCAATTTGGTGTTGGCCACCCCACCTCTCACACCCATCCCCATTTTACCCGACCTTACTCTCTTCCCCCTTTTTAAACTTTTTGTCCTGTTATTTCTGGAGGTTTCCGTGACCTTTCCTGCAGTCTCTTTCCCGTTAACTCCCCACATACATCCAGGTTGAGGAACAACCTCGTCCCTACAGTCATCAGCCAATTAAACACCACAACCTCCAAACAGGCTCCAAACCATTGTGTTTGTCCTTTGGCACTTTTATAATTTGTTGTTTTTATATGTGTGCATATTATATATATATATATATATATATATACTGAACTTTATTTTCCTATTTTATTATATTGTTTACAAATTCTGAAGCTAGACACAAAAAGCTTGAGTAACTACGGGACAGGCAGCATCTCTGGAGAGAAGGAATAGGTGACTTTTTGGGTCGATAACCTTCTTCAGACTGGTTAGGGATAAAGGAAACGAGAGATATAGACGATGATGTAGAGAGATAGAGAACAATGAATGAAAGAGATGCAAAAACGTAACGATGGTCAAGGATCAGGCCATTGTTTGCTGTTTGTTGGGTGAGAACGAGAAGCTGGTGCAACTTGGGCAAGAGAGGGATAGAGAGAGAGAGGGAATGCTGGGCTACCTGAAGTTAGATAAATCAATATTCATCCCACTGGGCTGTGAGCTGCCCAGGCAAAATATGAGATGCTGTTCCTCCAATTTTGCGTTTAGCTTCACTCTGACAATGGAGGAGTCCTAGGACAAAATACATATTCTGTTGTGCTGCTGCAAGTAAGAATTTCATTGTTCTGTCTGGGACATATGACAGTAAAACACTCTTGACTAAACTAAAACTAAGCACCGGAACAGGCCATTCAGCCCATAACGTCCATGTTGGCAAGACCAAGTCGTATCGGCCTACACATAATCCATATCCATCCATTCCCTGCATATCCACGTGGGGATCCAAAGGCCTCATATCTGCCTCTACCACCACACCTGCAACATGTTCCAGATACCCACCATTAACTGTGTAAAAAGATTGGCGCGCACGTCCCCTTTAAACTTAGCTTAAAGGTGGGAAACATTGTCCGACTGTCTGCCCTGTCCATGCCTCTCATAAAATGATACACTTCCCAATCAGGTGCCCCCTCTCAACCTCTGGCACTTCAGAAACAATAGTGCAAGTATGTCCAAACTAAGGGGAGCTAAGGGGTGAGTTTATAAAATCATCAGGGGCACAGATAAGCTGGCTGGTCACAGTCCCTTTCCCAGGGTGGCAGATTTAAGGAGAAAGGCCAACAGTGCGAGAGCTCAACAGAGTAAACAACACACTATAAATGTAATGAATCTCACACCAGGCAACACACACTCACATCCAGTTTATTTTTAGTAGAAAATTTTGAATATAAAAACACTGTTAAGCGTGAAACTGACCTCCAGTGTGAAAGCAGACAGTAAGACAGTGGCACATGTGTGAAAGGCACTCCTGCACCCGTCTGTCCACAGAGCTGTACAGGCAGTGCAGACTGGGCACTGCGACTGGGCACTGCGACTGTGGCAGTGCGACTGGGCACTGCGACTGGGCACTGAGACTGGGCACTGCGACTGGGCACTGCGACTGGGCACTCCGACTGTGGCAGTGCGACTGGGCACTGTGTGAAAGGCACTCCTGCACCCGTCTGTCCACAGAGCTGTACAGGCAGTGCAGACTGGGCACTGCGACTGTGGCAGTGCAGACTGGGCACTGCGACTGGGCACTGCGACTGTGGCACTGCGACTGGGCACTGCGACTGTGGCACTGCGACTGGGCACTGCGACTGTGGCACTGCGACTGTGGCAGTGCAGACTGGGCACTGCGACTGGGCACTGCGACTGTGGCACTGCGACTGGGCACTGCGACTGTGGCAGTGCGACTGGGCACTGTGTGAAAGGCACACCTGCACCCGTCTGTCCACTGGGCTACCCAGACATGGCACCGGCAACCACTGGCTGATCAGCTTTGCCAAAGCAACACTGTTCAGGACATTGAGACTGGGTTACAGATGGGGGGGGACAACTGCAGATGCTGGTTTCACCAAAGACAGACAGACACAAAGTGCTGGAGTAACTTAGCGAGTCAGGCAGGATCTCTGGAGAGAAGGAATAGGTGACATTTCGGGTCGTGTGAAGAAGGGTCTCGACTTGAAACGTCATTCCTTTTCTCCAGAGATGCTGCCCGACCCACAGATGGTGGAGCTGGGACCAAAGACCCTTCTGCTGCGGGAACTCAGCGTGTCGAGCAGCCTCTGTGGGGGAGGAAAAAATTGTCAAACCCTGGGTCCAGGGGCTTGTACCCAAACCATCAGCAACGTCTCTCCTCCGCAGATGCTGCTCGACACGTGGAGCCCCCACAGCTGATTGACCGGTTGCTCTTTAGGGAGAGTGGTCAGTGTGGCGTGGGTATGTCCCCCCCACACACACAGAGACAACAACAAACCCCTCACCTTGTCCACATCATCGCCAATGGTCCCCTCCACCTGCCTGTCAGCAAGGCTCACTCAACCTCCTTCATGCTTCACAAGGGGCAGAGGGGAGTGTGGACCAGCACATCACCACAGCAGCACCACGGCACGGCACATCAGTACAGCACCACGGCACGGCACATCAGTACAGTACAGCACCACGGCACATCAGTACAGCACCACGGCACGGCACATCAGTACAGAACAGCACCACGGCACGGCACATCAGTACAGCACCACGGCACATCAGTACAGCACCACGGCACGGCACATCAGTACAGCACCACGGCACGGCACATCAGTACAGTACAGCACCACGGCACATCAGTACAGCACAGCGGCCCAGCAGCACCACGGCACAGCAGCTCTCCCGACCAGACCAGAGGGCAGGGGGCAGAAAGATCCCGCAGCCTGTGAGCAGCCTCACCGCACAGAGCACCTCCTCATGCAGAGTCTCTGCTGGCGTGTGCTGGGAGGGAGGGAGAGCAAGGGGGAGGGGGGAGTGTGGGAGGGGGAGGGGTGAGTGTGGGAGGGGGAGGGGTGAGTGTGGGAGGGCGAGGGGGAGGGGTGAGTGTGGGAGGGGGAGGGGGGAGTGTGGGAGGGGGAGGGGTGAGTGTGGGAGGGCGAGGGGGGAGTGTGGGAGGGCGAGGGGTGAGTGTGGGAGGGGTGAGTGTGGGAGGGGGAGGGGGGAGTGTGGGAGGGGGAGGGGGGAGTGTGGGAGGGGGAGGGGGGAGTGTGGGAGGGGGAGGGGGGAGTGTGGGAGGGGGAGGGGTGAGTGTGGGAGGGGGAGGGGTGAGTGTGGGAGGGGGAGGGGGGAGTGTGGGAGGGGGAGGGGGGAGTGTGGGAGGGGGAGGGGGGAGTGTGGGAGGGCGAGGGAGGAGTGTGGGAGGGGGAGGGGGGAGTGTGGGAGGGGGAGGGGTGAGTGTGGGAGGGGGGAGTGTGGGAGGGGGAGGGGTGAGTGTGGGAGGGGGAGGGGGGAGTGTGGGAGGGGTAGGGGTGAGTGTGGGAGGGGGAGGGGGAGGGGTGAGTGTGGGAGGGCGAGGGGGAGGGGTGAGTGTGGGAGGGGGAGGGGGGAGTGTGGGAGGGGTAGGGGTGAGTGTGGGAGGGGTAGGGGTGAGTGTGGGAGGGCGAGGGGGAGGGGGAGTGTGGGAGGGGGAGGGGGGAGTGTGGGAGGGGGAGGGGTGAGTGTGGGAGGGCGAGGGGGAGGGGTGAGTGTGGGAGGGGGAGGGGGAGGGGGAGGGAGAGTTAGTGAGGTCCTCACAGACTAGAGCAGGGTTTAACCGCAGTGCCACGTTATGCAGCTCACGGAGTGGAGGCATACAAGAGGCCGGGACCCTGTGTGTGTCGGGCACCTCCGACTGAACCACCCTGTCGGGGATGGAGACGGGTCCCACACATCTCACAGCACGCCCATCCCATCCCATCCCATCCCATCCCATCCCATCACACACACACATAGGCAGGCAGGCCCTGGTGGTGGGGATGGGTCTGAGGGCCACTGAAGGTCACAGATACTAACGGGCGTGTGGTCCAGAGATGATGATCATGGCCGCCAGCAGCGGTGGGGCTAATTTCACAGCAGCTCATCCAGCGGACGTTCCTCACAGAGTTTCAGCAAGTGAGCTGAGGAAACCAAACTGCAGTTTGTGGGCAACCCGTCTCATCCCAGCGCAGTCTGACCAAGCCCACCCACATGGGGGAGGAGGGGCAGGGGGGGGGGGGGAGGGAGGGGAGGGGGAGGGAGGGAGGGAGATGAGGGGAGTGGTGGGAAGAGGAGGGGAGGGGAGGAAGGGGGGGGGGGTCACTGCAGTATTCCAGCTCACTGTACTCACCCCCTCACCCAGACCCCCCCACCCCACCCTGAGCATTTATTCAGAACACTAAATAACCAATCACCCCACAGAATCTTCACTGATGGCATTGATTAGATGAGACTGTACATTATCTACAGGTTGGGCGAGTGTGAAGCAGGTCCAGGGGTGGCGTACGCTCCACACTGCCGCTCCGTGATGGCACGATGTTTGGGTACCCAGGCGGTAGCGAGTCCACATCTACACTGCAGTGTGTTCCTTGATCCACTCCCGGAACTTGGACACCTTGGTGTAGACGCCGGGCTTGTTCTTCCTGGCACATCCGTCCCCCCAGCTGACAATGCCGGCCAGGAATACCTTGCCGTTATCCTCCACGCTTGACATCGGGCCACCAGAGTCCCCCTGAAACCACACAGCCATCGGTCAGTGCCAGGACCAGTGACGGTCAGTGCCAGGACCAGTGACGGTCAGTGCCAGGACCAGTGACGGTCAATGCCAGGTCCAGCGGGCAGTGCCAGGTCCATCGGTCAGTGCCAGGACCAGTGACGGTCAGTGCCAGGTCCAGCGGGCAGTGGCACGGCTGGAACAACACTGAACATGGCCATCAGCACACCCACCCCCACACTCCCTGTCCCACCCCCCACTCCCTGCCACTCCCTGCTTTGTGATTGAACGCTGGTGGCCAGAGGCATACAAGAGGCCGGGACCCTGTGTGTGTCGGGCACCTCCGACTGAACCACCCTGTCGGGGATGGAGACAGGTCCCACACATCTCACAGCACGCCCATCCCATCCCATCCCATCCCATCCCATCCCCATCCCATCCCATCCCATCCCATCCCATCCACAGTTAAATCACCAAGGCATTACAGGCTACCGACCAAACACCGGGAAATGGGGCTCAATGGTTGGCACAGGCCTGATGGGCCGAAGGGCGTGTTTCTCTCTTGAATTACTTCACCAGGAAGTCAGCAAGAATTCCAGCTACAAATTCCGAATGCTTAATTACGGATTTTAAATGTTGTGTCTTATTAAGTTTAAGATGAACTGAATGGGAGGAAGTCACCAACCAAAACCAAAGTACAGGAAATGGCCCAGTTTAAAGGGACAGAGAGTGTGGAGGAGCGGTCAGTTACTTAGGGCAGACGGGCAGTCTCTGCCTGCTATAGAGAGACACACAGCAGGCCCACATACAACCCGCTGCACAAACCAGGCAGACCTCAGGCAGTGAACTAGTCTACGGGAGGGCATGTGAGGGGTCTGAGACAGCAGAGGGCAGGTGACAGGGCCACGCGTGGGCAAGGGGCAGCAGGGGGCAGCAGGGGGCAGGTGACAGGGCCATGCGTGGGCAAGGGGCAGCAGGGGGCAGCAGGGGGCAGCAGGGGGCAGGTGACAGGGCCATGCGTGGGCAAGGGGCAGCAGGGGGCAGCAGAGGGCAGGTGATCGGGACGTGTGGGCAAGGGGCAGCAGGGGGCAGCAGGGGGCAGCAGGGGGCAGCAGGGGGCAGCAGGGGGCAGCAGGGGGCAGGTGACCGGGACGCGTGGGCAAGGGGTGTGAGGAGGTGGGTGGGGAGACACTCAGCACAGGATGCCTGATTCAATTTCTCCATCTCCGCTGATCTGTCCCCTGGATGAGGCTCTCCACACTGGGACTTCGAATTATTATGGGTAACAAAGAAATGGCAGAAGAGTTGAACAGGTACTTCACTAAGGAAGACACAAACAATCTCCCAGATGTACTAGAGGACAGAGGATCTAGGGGGATAGAGGAACTGAAAGAAATTTGCATTAGGCGAGAAATAGTATTGGGTAGACTGATGGGACTGAAGGATGATAAATCCTCAGGGCCTGATGGTCTGCATCCCAGGGTACTCAGGGAGGTGGCTCTAGAAATAGTGGTCGCATTGCTGATCATTTTCCAATTCAGGATCAGTTCCTGTGGATTGGAGGATAACTAACGTTATCCCACTTTTCAAGAAAGGAGCGAGAGAGAAAACGGGGAATTACAGACCAGTTAGCCTGACATCAGTGGTGGGGAAGATGCTGGAGTCAACTATTAAAGAGGTAATAACAGTGCATTTGGATAGCAGTAAAAGGATAAGTCCAAGTCTGCAGGGATTTATGAAAGGGAAATCATGCTTGACTAATCTTCTGGAATTTTTTGAGGATGTGACAAGTAAAATGGATGAAGGGGAGCCAGTGGATGTCGTGTATCTAGACTTCCAGAAAGCCTTTGATAAGGTCCCACGCGGGAGATTGGTGAGCAAAATTAGAGCACATGGTATTGAGGGTAGAGTGTTGACATGGATAGAGAATTGGTTGGCAGACAGGAAGCAAAGAGTAGGAGTAAACGGGTCTTTTTCAGAATGGCAGGCAGTGGCGAATGGAGTGCCGCAAGGCTCGGTGTTGGGGCCGCAACTGTTTACCATATATATTAATGATTTGGATGAAAGAATTAGAAGTAACACTAGCAGGTTTACGGATGACACAAAGCTGGGTGGCAGAGTGAACTGCGAAGAGGATGTTAGGAGGTTGCAGGGTGACCTGGACAGGTTGAGTGAGTGGGCAGATGCGTGGCAGATGCAGTATAATATAGATAAATGTGAGGTTATCCACTTTGGCGGCAAAAACAAGGAGGCAGATTATTGTCTCAATGGTGCCAGGTTAGGTAAGGGGGAGGTGCAGCGAGACCTGGGTGTCCTTGTACACCAGTCACTGAAAGTTGGCGTGCAGGTACAGCAGGCAGTGAAGAAAGCTAATGGCATGTTGGCCTTCATAACGAGAGGATTTCAGTACAGGGCCCTGGTAAGACCACATCTGGAGTATTGTGTACAGTTTTGGTCTCCTAATTTGAGGAAGGACATCCTTGTAATTGAGGCAGTGCAGCGTAGGTTCACGAGATTGATCCCTGGGATGGCGGGACTATCATATGAGGAAAGATTGAAAAGACTAGGCTTGTATTTACTGGAGTTTAGAAGGATGAGAGGGGATCTTATAGAGACATATAAAATTATATAAGGACTGGACAAGCTGGATGCAGGAAAAATGTTCCCAATGTTGGGGAAGTCCAGAACCCACAGTCTTAGAATAAAGGGGAGGCCATTTAAAACTGAGGTGAGAAGGAACCTTTTCACCCAGAGAGTTGTGAATTTGTGGAATTCTCTGCCACAGAGGGCAGTGGAGGCCAAATCACTGGATGAATTTAAGAAAGAGTTAGATAGAGCTCTGGGGGCTAGTGGAATCAAGGGATATGGGGAGAAGGCAGGCACGGGTTACCGATTGTGGATGATCAGCCATGATCACAATGAATGACGGTGCTGGTTCGAAGGGCCAAATGGCCTCCTCCTGCACCTATTTTCTATGTTTCTATGTCCCTGTTCTTTGTGTGGGAAAGAACTGCAGATGTTGGTCTAAACCGTAGACAGACACAAAGTGCTGGAGTAACTCAGCGGGACAGGCAGCATCTCTGGAGAGAAGGAATGGGTGATGTTTCAGGTCGAGTCACTTCAGTCTGAACAAGGGTCTCGACCCGAAACTTCACCCATTCCTTCTCTCCAGAGATGCTGCCTGTCCCGCTGAGTTACTCCAGCATTTTGTGTCGCTCGTTAGTATGCATGGCTCCCCTCTGCTATTCATTCACCCCTCCCCCACATCCCGTCTGTGTCCCGTAGTTCTGCTCCCACTGCCCCTGCCCCCACCCATACCTTCAGTGGGTCACACTGGAAACGGGGCTTGAGTGGGCAAGGTGCCAAGTACCAGCAGGCCCCTGGGGTTTCCTTGCCCAGGGAGGAGCTGTCAACACCAGCCCTGCCTGGAACATCGACGCCCCACTTCCACCAGTGCCACCCACACCACAGTGAGTGTGAGGGACACAGCAAACGGGAGTGAGCAGGAGAGGGCTGGTGGAGCAGGTGACCCTGTGGGCTCGCTGTGTGGGGAGTTGTGGTCATGCCCCTACCTGGCACGTCGATGCCCCTACCTGGCGCATTGATGCCCCTACCTGGCGCATTGATGCCCCTACTTGGCGCATTGATGCCCCTTCCTGGCGTATTGATGCCCCTACCTGGCGTATTGATGCCCCTACCTGGCGCATTGATGCCCCTTCCTGGCGTATTGATGCCCCTACCTGGCATATATTGATGCCCCTACCTGGCGAGTTGATGCCCCTACCTGGCACATCGATGCCCCACTCCCCCAGAGTGAGGGTGCGGGCCACACTAGGGGTGGAGCGAGCATGTCCCCCAACCCCCCCGGTGTGTAGATCCCCTGTGGTCCCCCGGTATGTGGGCCCCCCGGTGTGTGGGTCCCCGGTGTGTGTGTCCACGCAGTATGTGGGCCCCCCGGTGTGTGGCCCCCCCGGTGTGTGTGTCCAGTGTGTGGGCCCCCCGGTGTGTGGGTCCCCGGTGTGTGGGCCCCCCGGTGTGTGGGTCCCCGGTGTGTGGGTCCCCGGTGTGTGGGTCCCCGGGTGTGTGGGTCCCCGGTGTGTGGGTCCCCGGTGTGTGGGTCCCCGGTGTGTGGGTCCCCGGTGTGTGGGTCCCCGGTGTGTGGGCCCCCCGGTGTGTGTCCCCGGTATGTGGGTCCCCGGTGTGTGGGTCCCCGGTGTGTGGGTCCCCGGTGTGTGGGTCCCCGGTGTGTGGGTCCCCGGTGTGTGGGTCCCCGGTGTGTGGGCCCCCCGGTGTGTGTCCCCGGTATGTGGGTCCCCGGTGTGTGGGTCCCCGGTGTGTGGGTCCCCGGTGTGTGGGTCCCCGGTGTGTGGGCCCCCCGGTGTGTGTCCCCGGTATGTGGGCCCCCCGGTGTGTGGGCCCCCCGGTGTGTGGGCCCCCCGGTGTGTGGGTCCCCGGTCCGTGGGCGGTGCCGTACCTGGCAGGCGTCGATGCCACCACTCAGGTAGCCGGCGCACAGCATGCGACTGGTGACGGTGCTGCTCAGCAGATCGTTGCAGTTCCTCCTGCGGATGATGCGGACCTCAGCTTTCTGCAGGACCGTGGCCACCCCACCTGCAGCGAGAGAGAGAGAGAGAGGCCGCTCCAGCATCAACGCTCTCCTTCCTCACCCCTACCGACCGGCTACGCTCTCCTTCCTCACCCCTACCGACAGGCAGCTGGACACACACTCCCCCCCCCCCCCCCACCCCCGCGTTGCCAGCACAAACTGCTGGAGGACCTCAGTGGTTCAGGTAGCATCTGTGGAAGGAAATGGACAGATAGTATTTTGGTAGAGAGAGGTGGACAGGGAATGAGGAGGGGCAGGGACAGGGACAGGAGGGGTCGGGAGGGCAGGAGGAGGCGGGAGGGGTCGGGGGTGGGGCAGTTGGGGCAGAGAGGGGTCGGGAGGGGCAGGAGGGGACGGGAGGGGTCGGGGGGCAGGAGGAGGCGGGAGGGGTCGGGGGGGGTCGGGAGGGGCAGGAGGGGTCGGGAGGGGCAGGAGGGGGCGGGAGGGGTCGGGGGGGCAGTTGGGGCAGAGAGGGGTCGGGAGGGGCAGGAGGGGGCGGGGGGGGCAGGAGGGGCAGTTGGGGCAGAGAGGGGCCGGGAGGGGCAGGAGGGGGCGGGAGGGACAGGAGAGGGCAGGAGGGGCAGTTGGGGCAGAGAGGGGTCGGGAGGGGCAGGAGGGGGCGGGAGGGGTCGGGGGGGGCAGGAGGGGGCGGGAGGGGTCGGGGGGGGCAGGAGGGGGCGGGAGGGGTCGGGGGGGGCAGGAGGGGGCGGGAGGGGTCGGGGGGGGCAGAGAGGGGTCGGGAGGGGCAGGAGGGGCAGGAGGGGGCGGGAGGGGCAGGAGGGGCAGGAGGGGGCGGGAGGGGCAGGAGGGGGCGGGAGGGGCTGGAGGGGCAGGAGGGGTCGGGGGGGCAGGAGGGGGCGGGAGGGGCAGGAGGGGCAGGGGGGGGCGGGAGGGGCAGGGGGGGGCAGGAGGGGTCGGGGGGGCAGGAGGGGGCGGGAGGGGCAGGAGAGGGCGGGAGGGGCAGGGGGGGGCAGGAGGGGGCGGGAGAGGTCGGGGGGGGCAGGAGGGGGCGGGAGGGGTCGGGGGGGGCAGGAGGGGGCGGGAGGGGTCGGGGGGGGCAGGAGGGGGCGGGAGGGGTCGGGGGGGCAGAGAGGGGTCGGGAGGGGCAGGAGGGGCAGGAGGGGGCGGGAGGGGCAGGAGGGGTCGGGGGGGCAGGAGGGGGCGGGAGGGGCAGGAGAGGGCGGGAGGGGCAGGGGGGGGCAGGAGGGGACGGGGGGGGGGGGCAGTTGGGGCAGAGAGGGGCCGGGAGGTGGCGAGGTGTTAAGAGGAAGATGTACCACAGCCCACCACACAGACCAGCCTCACCACCATCAAGCTCCCTTGGGAAAGTCACCGATATAATCCAACACTCCACACCCAGTCTCACCTCCTTCCCCATCTGCCACAGGGTGGACGATACAAAGTGCTGAAAGTGCTGAAAGCCCCAGCACTTCCCCTGCCATCTACACATGAATGGCCCGCTCATTTGTCAGTCCTACTCCATCAGACTGAAGAAGAGTCTCGACCTAAAACCCCGGCTGACCATTCCCGCCATAGATGCTGCCTGACCCACTGAGTTCTTCCAGCATTTTGTGTTTTGCTGATGATTCCAGCAATGCAGTGCTTGGTATCTGTGTTTTGAAGTTGTGGTCTGTGGGGACCGTGATAGACGTACAGGTTTGCATGTGTGGACTCTGCAGAGTATCCAAGGTCCAGCTCGCAGTGTGCAGCTACTCCAATGAGGGCTTGTATTACGGCAGCAAATGAAAATCATTAAAAAAAACTACACTAGAAATCTGAAATTAATACAGAAACTGCTGGTGACACTCAGCTGGTCAGGCAGCATCTGTGGAAAGGGAGTTATTGTTTCAATGACATCGACAACAACAAGCAGCTCACAGATCCACACGATACAAAACAGACACAGAGTGCTGGTATTTATTCACTAAATGCTGGAGTAACTCAGCAGGTCAGGCAGCATCTCAGGAGAGAAGGAATGGGTGACGTTTCGGGTCGAGACCCTTCTTCAGACTGATGTCAGGGGGGCGGGACAAAGGAAGGATATAGGTGGAGACAGGAAGATAGAGGGAGATCTGGGAAGGGGGAGGGGAAGAGAGGGACAGAGGAGCTATCTAAAGTTGGAGAAGTCGATGTTCATACCACTGGGCAGTGTAACTCAGCGGGTCAGGCAGCATCTCTGGAGAGCATGGATAGGTGCCATTTCGGGTCAGGACCCTTCTATAGACTCACTCCCTGACCTGCTGAGTTTAGTTTAGAGAGACAGCGCAGAAACAGGCCCTTCGGCCCACTGAGTCCGAGCCGACCAGCGATCCCTGCACACTAACACTATCCTACACACCTGGGACAAATTACAATTTTTACAGAAGCCAAATTAACCGACAAACCTGTATGTCATTGGAATGTGAGCACCGGGAAAACCCACGCAAGTCACCAGGAGTACGTACAAACTCCATAAAGAGAGCACCCGTGGTCAGGATCAAACCCGGGTCTCCGGCGCTACAAGGCAGCTGCTCTACCACTGCGCCACCATGCCACCCATCCGTTGAAGTTCCTCCAGCACTTTGCCGTTTCTTGTGAAGCAGCAGCTGCTGTTCCTTACATAGAAACATTGAAAATAGTTGCAGGAGTAGGCCATTTGGCCCTTCGAGCCATTCAATATGGTCATGGCTGATCATCGAAAATCAGGACCCCATTCCTGCTTTTCCCCATGTCCCTTGATTCCGTTCGCCCCAAGAGCTACACTCACCATTCTCCTGCAGTTTGCCCCAGCCAGTGATCCAGGTGGCTTTGCCGACGGGGAAGTCGTGAGCTGCCTCGGGCAGGCAGATGGGTTGGACCACGCTGGAGAAGGAGATGGGCTCGGCCAGCTCCAGCAGTGCGATGTCATTGTCAAACGTCTGTGGGTTGTAGCGCTGGTGAACGATGATCTGCTTCACACTCCTCTTCTGCACGAGCTCCGTCAGCTTGCGCTGCACATGCAAGCCCATGTAGGCCGTCCAGTGGTGGGGGTCAGAGTACCTGCAGCACACAGCCGGTCAGCACCAGGGCCGGACATGCCAGTGACCGCATGGGGACGGGATGGGAGGAGGGCAGGGAGGGGGTGGGAGGTAGGCAGCGAGGGGGTGGGGGGGTAGGGAGCGAGGGGGTGGGGAGTAGGCAGGGAGGGGGTGGGAGGTGGGCAGGGAGGGGGTGGGAGGTGGGCAGCGAGGGGGTGGGGGGTAGGCAGGGAGGGGGTGGAAGGTGGGCAGGGTGGGGGTGAGGTGGACAGGATGGGCGGAGGGGGTGAGGGTGGCGGTTGGGGAGGGAGGGGTAGGCACGGTGGGGAGTGGGCAGAGAGGGGGTGGGGGATGGGTGGGGGAGGGAGGGGGTTGGGTGGTGGGGGGGGATGGGCGGTGAGGGGGGATGGGCGGTGGGGGGGGTGGGCGGTGGGGGGTATGGGCGGTGGGGGGGATGGGCGGTGGGGGGGATGGGCGGTGGGGGGGATGGGCGGTGAGGGGGTGGGCAGTGGGGGGATGGGTGGTGGTGGGATGAGCGGTGGGGGGGCGGTGGGGGGGATGGGCAGTGGGGGGGATGGGCGGTGGGGGGATGGGCGGTGGGGGGGGATGGGCGGTGGGGGGGATGGGCGGTGGGGGGGGATGGGCGGTGAGGGGGATGGGCAGTGGGGGGATGGGCAGTGGTGGGATGAGCGGTGGGGGGGATGGGCGGTGGGGGGGATGGGCGGTGGGGGGATGGGCAGTGGGGGGATGAGCGGTGGGGGGGATGGGCGGTGGGGGGGATGGGCGGTGGGGGGGATGGGCGGTGGGGGGGATGGGCGGTGGGGGGGATGGGCGGTGGGGGGGATGGGCGGTGGGGGGGGATGGGCGGTGGGGGGGATGAGCGGTGGGGGGGATGAGCGGTGGGGGGGCGGTGAGGGTGGATGGGCGGTGGGGGGGGATGGGCGGTGGGGGGGATGGGCGGTGGGGGGGATGGGCGGTGGGGGGGATGGGCAGTGGGGGGATGGGCGGTGGGGGGGATGGGCGGGGAGGGGGATGGGCGGTGGGGGGGATGGGCAGTGGGGGGGATGGGCAGTGGGGGGGATGGGGAGATGGGAGGGTGACAGAACGAGGTTGAAATTGACCCTACCCACCAATCCTGTGATTGGTATCTCTAGCGGACAGCCCCCGACCCTCTGCCCCCCGACCCACTGCCCCCCGACCCACTGCCCCCCCGACCCTCTGCCCCCCGACCCACTGCCCCCCGACCCACTGCCCCCCGACACACTGGCACCCTGACCCTCTCCCCCTGACCCTCTGCCCCCTACCTGACGGTGCGTTCGTCCTGGAAGCAGTGTGCGGCAGACACGAGCCAGCGGGTGGAGATGACGGATGCCCCACATGTGCCGCCATGGGTCTGGAAGTGTAGACTGACCTGCCACGGCCACTCACCCACCTCCGCATCCTTGCCACCCACAATGCGCGAGTGCTTGTAGGGACGCGAGCCGCAGTCTGTGGAAAATCCAGACATTACCCCGGGCTCCCACTGCACACATGCAACATCCCAACCCCCCCAAACCCCAACCCCCCATCCCCCCACCCACCTGCTCTCCCGCAAGGCCACACACTCCCACAGCGACCTGCACTTCCAGCCCCAGCCCGCTCCTCACTCTGTAACCCTCTCTGTAGTTGGGACCACCATTTCCCCCTCCCCCATCTAAATGCAACCCCCAGCCCTCTGTGTGACCTCCCTGTCAGCACAGGCAGTAGGCAGGAGAATGAGGTTGAGAGGGAGAGACAGGTCAGCCATGATTGAAGTAGCAGGCTTGATGGGCCTAATGGTCTAATTCTGCCCATGAACACAGGGCAGTGCAGCACTGGTCCTTCAGCCCACATGGCCTGTGCCCCCCGCGATGCCCAGACCACCACCCCTCTGCCCGTATATGCACAGCCACGATACCCAGACCACCACCCCTCTGCCGTGCCCACCACCCCTCTGCCTGTGCCCAGCATGATGCCGTGCCCACCACCCCTCTGCCTGTGCCCACCCCCCCCTCTGCCTGTGCCCACCACCCCTCTGCCCGTACGTGCACTGCCACGATGAGCACTTACTACAGTTGTTCTCGTCGGAGCCGTCGGCACAGTGGGCCTTGCCGTCACACTGGGCATTCTTCTTGCGGAGGCAGGAGCCATCCTTGCACTTGTATGTGTACTCGCTACAGGGCACCGTCAAGTCAGCTGTGGCAACAAACACACGGCTCAGACACTGGGTGGCGCTGTGCCCAGCGGGTAGAGCTGCTGGCTCATGGCACCAGCGACAAAGGGTTGATCCTGACTACTGTATGTACAGAGATTGTATGTTCTCCCCGTCACCTGCATGGGTTCTCTCCAGGTGCTCCGGATACCTTCCACGTTCTAAAGACGTTCAGGTTGTAGATTAATTGGCCTCTGTAAATTGTAAATTGTCCCTAGTGTGTGGGATGTGTTAATGTGCAGGGATCACTGGCCGGCACGGACTCGGTGGGCCGAATGGCCTGTGTCCGTGCTGTACCTCTAAACTAAACTAAACTACTACCCCCCGCCCCACCGTTGCTCAGTGACCCATTCCCCCTGTAGGAGCCATTTGTGTTTGTATTAGCTGTTTCGCATATTATATTATTTTGTATCTTGCTGTATTACTTTGGACACTTGGGGGTTGTGAGATGAATACATATATGGGCATAATGGACTGGGTGGAGCCAGAATTAGGGGTATATCTGGGAATGCAGAGATGGGAGGGTTAAACACGGTGGAGATTGGTGAGATATTGTTCTTATCAGACCTGTGACTAGAGAAAGGTTTGGATAGGTACAGATCTGTTTGTATTACTACTTCAATAAACAACTAATTAGACGTAAAAGACCTGACTGCAATCTGCCAAATGGGAAGATTCATGCTGTCAAAATGATTCAGCAACAGCCGTGCTGTATTAGCATCCATTCCACATGAAAACAGAACCAAAGAGATCAAGGAGTTGGACTTGGACAAAGACAATCTGCCAATGGAAAGAGCACTGGGATTGAGCTGGTGCAATAAAACAGATGTGTTCAAGTTCAGAATTGGTGTACAGGAACGACCATATCTAGACGTGGCATTTTGTCTGTAGTCGGCTCTACATACTATGGCGAGTCCCGAAACTTGTTGGTTGTAGAAGAAGTTTATTGCGGCAGCAATATTCGAATACAAAGGTTAAACAACAAGGTAAAGGACAACCATCAAAAACTCACTGTCTTCTTCAAAGACTTCTTTGAACTGAACATTTCGGGCGCCAAAAGCGCACATGACAACGCTGTCCAATCAGCAATGTCGCTCTCTGGACCAATCCCTACGGTCGCGCTCACACGTGACCTTGCTGGCCAATCTGAGGGTTCGACGACCTGGACCATTCTCTATGGTCGCTACAATACGACCCTTTAGGATTTCTAGCACCATTTACTCTGCCAGCCTGATTATGCAGGAACTCTGCAAGGAGATGGTTGGAATGAAGACATACCCCAAACCTCCTCTCAGCGATGGACGGGATGGCTAGCAGATCTCAACAAGATTGCAGAGTTAAAGTGGACCGTACAAGCTTTGGTCAAATCAGATACACACAGCTGCACCACTTTCCAGACGCCAGCGAAAGTGGCTACTGTACTGTTTCATATCTAAGACTGGAAAACGATAGCAAAGAGGTGCATATTGTTTTCATAATGGGAAAATCCAGAATGGCACCATTAAAACAAATGACGATTCCCAGAATGGAGCTTACAGCTGCAGTCCTAGCTGTCAGAGTTGACACAACTCTGCAAAAAGAATTACAGCTTCAACTGGACAAATCAATCGTCTGGACCGAGAGCACAACGGTGCTTACGTACATCAACAACAAAACCAAACGCTTCCAAACATTTGTAGCAAACAGGATCTCCTTTGTAAGGGATGCCACTGATGTATCACAATGGAGATATGTTAGCACAAAGGAAAATCCTCTGGAGGACTAACAGCAGACTGCTTATTAAACTGTAAAAGATGGATCAAAGGATTTCTCTGTAAGTCAGACAGAGAATGGCCAAAACCTCGCTTGGAATCTGCAATCTCTGCTAATGATCCAGAAATCAAGCAAGACATTACAAAGACATTACAAGGATCCATTGAACTCCACAAACTCTCTGATCACCTATTTCCCATCATGGAGGAATCTGAAGACTGCCACAGCTTGGGTTCTTAAAGTAAAGATAACACTCTTGCAATTGACTCGAAAGAGAAAGGCGATTCAGGCTGCTGTGAGGAGCCTTGAAAAAGATCCTGGCAAACTGAAAGAGAAGGTTGAAAAGGAGATGCAAGTCTTTAACGCAACACTCCACAGACAATGTTTATGTCCAGAAGATCTTTCCCAA
This sequence comes from Rhinoraja longicauda, assembly GCF_053455715.1. Lineage (NCBI taxonomy): Eukaryota > Metazoa > Chordata > Chondrichthyes > Rajiformes > Arhynchobatidae > Rhinoraja > Rhinoraja longicauda. The sequence continues at coordinate 28,448,611 of NC_135984.1, forward strand.
GCAGAAAGTGCAATCACCTCTTCCAGTCAAAGACAAAAATTAGAAGAAGAACTATCAGCACTAGAAGGTGGTAGTAATACCATCAAAAGAAGCTGCCATTTATACAAACTGGATCCGGTGCTGAGAGTAGGTGGTCGCCTGAATAGACTAGCGATGCCTGAAGAGGCCAAACATCCTATTATTCTCTCGAAGGACCATTACATATCAACACTACTGTTCCAACATATCCATGAACAGCTGGGACATGGAGGAAGAAATCATATGCCGTCTCGTCTCCGTAAAAGATACTGGATTATGAAAGCTAACTCTGCTGCAAGGAAAATCATAACACACTGTGTTGTATGTAAATGACAGTGGGGAAGGGTTGGGGAACTAAAGATGGCAGATTTACCCCTGGTGAGAATTCGACCAGACAAGCCTCCATTTACAGATACTACTTTGGTGCTATAGAGATCAAAAGAGGACAAAGTTATGTTAAAAGGTGTGGTGTAATCTTCACCTGCATGGCAAGCATGGCAGTACACCTTGAAGTGGCATGTACAAGATACGGACTCCTGCATCCATGCATTACGAAGATTCATTTGTCGATGAGGTCAAGTTTGATCTTTAAGATCAGACATTGGCACAGATTTTATTGGAGCAGAAAGAGAATTGAGAGAAGCATTCAATAGCTTGAATCCGGACAAGATCCAGGATGCTAGGTTTCAGTGAGGGATAAGGTGGTACTTTAACCTTCCAGCAGGATCCCATCTCGGCAGTGTTTGGGAACGACTGACCCGCATGGTTCGAAATGTGCTGCGCTCTGTTCTTAGCCAACAAGTTCTGGATGATGAAGGATTTGTGAAGTTGAAGCAATTTTAAATGTTCAACCCATTACCAAGAATTCTGATGATCCAATGAACCTGGAAGCACTCACACCAAACCATCTTCTTCAGTTGAAAGGCAAGCCAATACTACCACCTGGGTTTTTTGTAAAGGAAGATTTATACATCAGATGCAGATGGGGACAGGTACAATATATGGCAGATCTCTTTTGAAAACGGCGGATACGAGAATATTTGCCTCTGATCCAAGAACGACAACGGTGTTCAAAGGTGAAAAGAAGCTTTGCTACAGGTGACATTGTTGTGGTGGCTGAGTCCACTGCACCACGAGGCTCCTGGCTAATGGGCAGAATATTGGAGACCATACCAGATGCACGAGGTCTTGTGCGGACAGTTCAACTTCAGACTAAGAGCAACATCTTGGAAAGACCGATAATGAAGATATGTCTGCTCCTGGAAGCTGATACCTGAGTACAGCAAAGACTGGTGGCCTTAAAGGTTGAAGAATCACTAAAGTAGATTAGATGCCAACATATAGTAGTACATACCTGTTTATTTTGATTATGTGTAAAGTTTATAGCTCCTTTTAATGTTTACTAGTAATTGTTTCATTATATACATAGAACAATTAGGGGCCGGTGTGTAGGAGCCATTTGTGTTTGTACTAGCTGTTTAGCATATTATATTATTTTGTATCTTGCTGTATAATTTTGGACACTTGGGGGTTGTTGTGAGATGAATGGGTATAATGGACTGGGAGGAGCCAGAATTAGGGGTATATCTGGGAATGCAGAGACGGGAGGGGTCAGACATGGAGCAGCTTGGTGAGATATAGTTCTGACCAGGCCTGTGACGAGAGAAACATTTGGATAGATACAGATTTGTTTGTATTACTGCTTCCACAAACGACTAATTAAACTGAAAAGTCTTTAAGATCTCTCTGTTGGGGCTGTGCGTGAAGATTGTTCACTCCTACCCTCTGTGAAGTACGGCAATCGGGAAGGACCTTCTTGCAAATGGACAGAAGTTGCCATTACAGCCCTGTTGCCCAGCCAGACTCTAGCATGGACTGGAAGGGGTTAACCCATCCTCCCCCCCCCCCCCACAACCTCCCATCACCAATGGGACAAACATCCTCCAGTGGCTGAGCAACGCTAGCACCAACCCGGGGGGGGGGGGAGAGGGGGTGGTGTTGGGGGGAGGGGGGAGGAGGAGGTGTTGGGGGGAGGAGGTGGTGTTGGGGGGGAGGGGCGGTGTTAGGGGAGGGGGGGAGGAGGGGGTGTTGGGGAGAGGAGGTGGTGTTGGGGGGAGGAGGGGGTGTTGGGGGGGAGGAGGGGGTGTTGGGGGGGAGGGGGGTGTTGGGGGGAGGAGGGGGTGTTGGGGGGAGGAGGTGGTGTTGGGGGGGGGAAGGGGGTGTTGGGGGGAGGAGGCGGTGTTGGGGGGAGGAGGGGGTGTTGGGGGGGAGGAGGGGGTGTTGGAGGAGGGGTGGTGTTGGGGGGAGGAGGGGGTGTTGGGGGGAGGAGGCGGTGTTGGGGGAGGAGGGGGTGTTGGGGGGAGGAGGGGGTGTTGGAGGAGGGGTGGTGTTGGGGGGAGGAGGGGATGTTGGGGGGAGGAGGCGGTGTTGGAGGGAGGAGGGGGTGTTGGGGGGGAAGGGGGGTGTTGGGGGGGAGGAGGGGGTGTTGGGGGGAGGGGGGGTGTTGGGGGGAGGAGGGGGTGTTGGGGGGAGGAGGGGGTGTTGGGGGGGAGGGGGGGTGTTGGGGGGGAGCGGGGGTGTTGGGGGGAGGAGGCGGTGTTGGGGGGAGGAGGGGGTATTGGGGGGGAGGGGGGGTGTTGGGGGGGAGCGGGGATGTTGGGGGGAGGAGGCGGTGTTGGGGGGAGGAGGGGGTGTTGGGGGGGAGGGGGGTGTTGGGGGGGAGCGGGGGTGTTGGGGGGAGGAGGCGGTGTTGGGGGGGAGGAGGGGGTGTTGGGGGGGAGCGGGGGTGTTGGGGGGAGGAGGCGTGTTGGGGGGAGGAGGGGGTGTTGGGGGGGAGCGGGGGTGTTGGGGGTGGAGGCGGTGTTGGGGGGAGGAGGGGGTGTTGGGGGGGAGCAGGGGTGTTGGGGGGAGGAGGCGGTGTTGGGGGGAGGGGGGGTTTGGGGGGAGGGGGGGTGTTGGGGGGGAGCGAGGGTGTTGGGGGGAGGAGGCGGTGTTGGGGGGAGGAGGGGGTGTTGGGGGGAGGAGGGGGTGTTGGGGGGGAGGGGGGGTGTTGGGGGGGAGCGAGGGTGTTGGGGGGAGGAGGCGGTGTTGGGGGGAGGAGGGGGTGTTGGGGGGAGGAGGGGGTGTT